>NC_092338.1:150213289-150523421 GCF_046630445.1 Rutidosis leptorrhynchoides | reverse complement strand
GCAAAGCGAACTCCACCAAAGTCTCACATACACCTCTACGACTAGGCATATGCCACTCCGCTTAATCAGTTGCGAACTCAGTCGAGATCACCCGACCTTTCTCGCAACGAACCTTTAATAATAATTGCTACTATCATGGAGAAGAGTGACCAATCCGGTGCAATAATTATATCGACCACAATATCAACACTTCATCAAAACCTTTGGCCTAACCAACCATTAAGTCCATCACCGGCTCACCGGTAATCTTTACCCATCCATACTTAAGAGCAACAAGATTCGCTCATCCGTCAATTCATAAGAAGTATTCACCGCAATGCTCTTAATCTTTGACTTTCGCAACCGTCGAATTACTATCACCCGTCGATCACTACTGTAATCTCCACTGCTTCCAAGGATATCTCACGGATTCCCTAAGCACAAAGTGATCACACCATCACCGGAGTTGAACATTACACTAGCAGGTATAAGGAGGCACCTGACGCAGTGTCATGCAACTCCTACCGCAACCTATCGAGATTTAGAAACTTGATCCTTGGGTTTCATACACCCAATATCGCCCATCTCTCTACAATAATGACCCAAACTCATACCTACCCGAAAAACCTTACGGTTTATTATCTTATCGAAGGTTTCTACCGATCACGTGCTACCCGCGAATTCCACAAGGCCAAACGATATAGCCTAAATGAAGGCCTTCCTCTATCACTAAGGAGATGCTCGGGAACACCAAGTCTTACACCCTTCCACACATCGACACATCCACCACTACGAGGGATATTCCGTTAGGAATGTTACCCTATAATCCACAACACGCTAACATGCTAACGCAATCATCGTTCTACGGGTCCCACTCCCATGAGTTTAATGACCCTAAGACTATTCGATTCGCCAATTCCAAGGCAACTCACAACTAGAATCCTTACATGATCCTCTAACCACACACTCTACCGAGTGTAACCCCAAACTACAAACATTAGACTTGTCGCATTCCATTACAGAATTCAAGTCCTCGACATACACACATAAACACTAATCGGTCATCCTAGTTACGATGGGTAACTACAACCAATGACGATCTCAATAATGCACCCACTACGTAGGGTGACTAAATATGCACCGAACTCGTGAGTTGGCTCACTCACTTAACTAACCGAATCCACCGTAACAATTTCTGACTCACAACAAATCCAATGTGACAATAAGCACTTCACCCGAGACCACTATATCCTAGGAACCAATAAAAGATTCCTAACTCGTCTCGATTCTACCCCAACCATGCCACGTTTCCTCTGCTCGGTACTTGTCATGTCATGCTTGGTGTCAAGATACACGGTTGTAATAATGGTGATCAGTCACTATTACAATTGCGGACCTTACCATTTTCGCATGGTCACGCAAAGTACTTTACCCGGACTGACGCGGCATTCACACCAAATAACACGCGAAAACTCCTAGTACCCGAATGACCAAAGTCCTTACCGCGAACTTGATCACTCAAAATCGTCAAACCTCCGAATCTTTCCAATAGACTCGTCCCTAGGACACCGTAAAAAAAGATACCTGTATATATATACACCTATATACAATATAATAATAAATGTACACAAGTACATCGCAACAACAAGTCAACCTACAACCTAGGTGACTATCACTAAAGCAACGTCCAAGTTCGCCTACTTACATTAGGCACTAGCTATCTAAGGCACTAATTTACACATGAAATAAGGCCCCACATAATCACACTCTAGACAAACACAAGTCCTAGTTAGTCACCTACTCTAAGGCACTAACAAATCTCAATCCGACCCGTATTCCTACAAGTACTGCAAATAATGCACCACTGTCAATAAGTCTAAGACTAGGCACCTACTCCAAGGTCACCTAATTCCCTTAGACTATGCTCTAATACCAGTTGTAACGACCCAAATTCGTTTTACCAAAAACATGTCTTAATTTGTTTTTTTATAAACAGCACATATGGACGGCATCCAGGTCTCTGGACGGCGTCCGGTAATAAAGGACAGGACGGCGTCCAACAATCAGGATGGCTTCTAGTAACACTAAAATGTTCTGTGATTGTACTCACCCAACCCACGTTATACTGGACGACGTCCAACTAAATCTGGACGGCGTCCATCAGACCTGATCAGCCCCATTTCATTTCAAAATACATTAAACACTTCAAATCCACAACCAAACGTTTTGTACAACCAAATCAAGTTTTACATCAATAAAACGTTAAATAAAAGTGTTTACGCCACAAATACGGGTTAAGACTCAATAACCCCACCCAATGCCACGAGCATAATCCCGGGGACTACCAAATCCCCAATCCGCGTCCATATCTCCAAAAGCTACCCTATCGAGTCCAAGTGCTCCTACGCATCTAGCCTAACAACTAGCTAGCTTCATAACACAATACCTGTAAAAAGGTAAACAACGAGAGGGGTAAGCATAAAGCTTAGTGAATGCAATAATTATACATATACATATATAATCTACTTACTTGCAAACACTTACACAAATACCGCATACATGCTAGCAATCTAATTAGCATACCATCGCAAGTATAAAGCTAATAATCTCCCATACCGTAAGCTAGCATAACCAATAGCATATATCCATCACAATATTAAATGCTAAATAAACAATACACACACACACACACAATATGGTTAACCATACCCACGCTATGGTGCTACCTGCTCTTTGGTTCACACCATACGTCACATGCTATGGCACTACCGACTCTTTGGTTCACGCCACTACGCATTTGTCATGATGCTACCGGCTCTTTGGTTCACATCATAACTCTGAGTCATACTCACGCTAAGGTGCTACCGGCTCTTTGGTTCACACCCTAACAACTCGTGCTATAGTGCTACCAGCTCTTTGGTTCACACTACAACACACGTACTATGATGCTACCGGCTCTTTGGTTCACATCATTGCACACTCGCACATACTATGGCACTACCAGCTCTTTGGTTCATACCATAGCACACAAATAAGTAGACTATATACATACATATATAATTATTCCACTCACCTTGGAAACGTTCGCACGAGTAGTGTATTAAGATCTCCGTCCTCATATCCGAGCAAATAGTTACCTATATCGCACATAGGCACAATATACACATAAATATACATTCTCTAAAAGAGAATCCGACGCAATTATCCCTTAGTCGAGAGATCACATCTTGCTCGCCAAAACCCGCCCATTTAACACCTAATGGACACAAACCAATTACCACTACGGGTGGTAATTTCGACCCATACAAACAAGTACTCACTAACACTTAATGCACTTGATCATACAAAACCAACCCATAAGTGCAACTCGACCTAAATTGCACTTAACCGCTAAAACAAGTCAAGTTCGACCCATAAGCGCCATTACTAGTGATTATGTCATAAAGTCACCAATTTAACACTTAACACAAAGTTTGACTTCCATTGACCAAATTAGGTTTAACTCACTTTGACTTGTTAAATTACACCCAAAGTACCTACGATCAATAACAACTAGTGATTGTGTCTCGAAATCATCATTTGACACCAAAAATCAAGAACACTTGACCCATTTCAACTCAAAACCGATTTTGACCCAAATTAGGGTTTACACCCAAAATCAAGTCAACACACACCAAGATCACTAGTACACAAGTGTTCTAAAGTTTAACCAACACATGCATGATCCAAACTTACAATTTCATCAATCAAAACCCTAAGTCACCAATTTGGGTTTACTTTCATGAATCTTACCCAAAACCCCCAAATTTCATAATAAGTGGGTTATAACTCCAACTAGCACAAACCCTAACTCAAATAATAATCTTAACAATGAAATTCGGATTTAGAACTTAACAACACTACCACAACGTAGCCATAAACGAGGTGAACAACATTAACTCTCACGACTTGACCCAATTCACTCATCTTCTTCCTCAAATCAAGCTCTCTTTCTAAAATGGGTTCCTCTCTCTCTAGGATTGGATGAGAGTGTTTGAGAAGGTGAAAATGGGGATAAGAATGAAATTGGATAAGTTTTAATGGCTCAACCGATCCCCAAGTGAAAAGACTCAAATACCCTCTTTTAAAAACTTTAAAATTACACAGCTGGCCCATCAGGCCATTTGGACGGCTTTCAAAAAGGCTGGACGGCGTCCAAATGCACTAGGACTGAAACAACAGTTTGTTTTGGTCGTAACTTTCAAACCGTAACTCAGTTTTCGATGAATCAAATATCGTTGGAAACGTAATAAGATTTACATCTAATGGTAAGGTTTTAGAACATTAACTCAAACTTTATTTGGGATCCAAATATACGCTTACATGCCTAGTAATTCGAATGGCGTCCAAAATAACGTGTAACTAAAAAACAGGATGTTACATAAACCCTAAACCCTAAACCTTAAACATTAAATCATAGACACTTAACCCTAAACCCTAAACCCCAAACCCTAAACCCTAAACCCTATACCATATACCGTAAACGTACACATTAAATCATAAACACTTAATCCTAAACTCGATACCCTAAATCCTATATCCTATATACAATAAACATTAAACCATGTACCATAACCCTATACCTGGCCTAAACTATAAGGGTGATGATCCGTACACCATCGGCCAACTTTTAACCAACATTATGTATATTATTTTATATTTTATTAATTATTTGAATATTTATCTTAAACTTATACTCGTATTAGATCTTATTAGATGTATCAAAATCATCATATAATAATAATAATTATTATTATAATTATTACTATTACTATTAACAATTTATAATAACATCGTACGTATTTAATTACAATTGCAATCATCATCAGTTTTTGAAGATGTGTTTGCAGATCTAAGTTAATTTCAATCATCGATTATTAATCAGTTAGTACGTAATTAAAGATATAAGTTTCAATCATCGAAAAATTGGGTCAGCTTGTTTCATACGCTTTGTCCATACCCCTTAATTTTGAATCTTTGATTTTAAAACAGGTTAATTTATTTTGTTTCATGTCCATACCCCTTAATTCTTACAGTACAATCTTTGATTTTGAACCACGTTAATTTATGTTCGATTAAATGTGTTTGTAGAATACTGGTCTATATATGATGGACTCGACTTGGATGTCCTTGTGTAGATCTTCCCCTGCATACGAAAAAGGACTTGAAAAATTTATAGAACATATTTTCTCTAAAAAGGGAAAAGATGGTCATATATATTGTCCGTGCAAATATTGCGGTAATCACAAACAGGTTGATCGGGTCCAGGCTAAAACACATTTGCTATAAGGTTATAAAATTCCAAATGTGTATTTCGAACCGGATGATACACCAACGTTTGAAGATGCCGATGAAGATGATATGCAAGCATTGGCCCAATGCGTCTTCAATGTATTTGAAGATGAAGATGAAGATGAAGATGAAGATGATATCCAACAAACTAAAAATTAGACTGTACCAAACTTAAATGCTGAAAATTTTAATAAAGTATTGGAAGATGCAAAGAAAGAATTATATCCCGGCTGTAAGTTCTCTGTTCTTTCGTTCATTGTTAGACACTTCAATTCAAAATGTGTTGGAAAATGTAATGAAAAAGGATTCAGCATGATTCTTGACACAATGAGGGAAGCCTTCCCTCATACTGCCATATCGAAGTCATTGTACGAATTAAGGAAGATAATAAGAGATTTGGGTCTTGGTTATGAGAAAATTTATGATTGTCCAAATGATTGTATGTTGTACTGGAAAGAAAACAAGGACAAAATTAAGTGTGACGTATGTCAGACCTCAAGATATAAACAAATTAATAATGATTCTGAAAATGAGTCAACCACAGAAGCTGATAATGATGGTGATTATAAAGCTAAGAAGGTTGGAGCAAAAGTGTTGCGTTATTTTCCACTCATACCACACTTGCAAAGATTGTTTATGTCGCCTAAAATGGCCTAGTCGATGAGATGGCATGAAGAGAGTCGTACGAAAGATGGTAGATTAAGACATCTCGCAGATTCACTAGCCTGGAAAACATTCGATTATGAGAATATTGAATTTGCTAAAGAACCTCGTAATGTGAGGCTTGGTTTGGCGAGTGATGGGTTTAACCCTTTTGGAAACATGAGTGTTTCACATATTACATGGCCTGTTATTTTAATGCCATATAATCTACCTCCATGGTTGTGCATGAAAAAACCTTTTTTATTCCTAAGTTTACTTATACCCGGTCCATCTACTCCAGGTAATAATATAGATGTCTATATGCAACCTCTAGTTGATGAGTTAAAAGAGTTGTGGGATACTGGAGTTAATACTTTTGACGCATCAACTAAGAGTTACTTCACACTGCATGCTTCTTTGTTATGGACGGTAAGTGACTTTCCTGCGTATGCAAATTTATCGGGTTGGAGCACTAAAGGTAAATTAGCTTGTCCTTCATGCCATAAGGAAACCAGATCAACACGTTTATCAAACTCCCACAAAGAAATCTTCATGGCACATCGTCACTGGTTGGAATTGTTGCATCCTTTCCGTATGGATAAAGATTCTTTTGATGGCATGGAAGAACGTGAAGGGCCACCTCGTAGCTTAACAGGGGAACAAGTGCTTGCGGTGCTGAAAGGTTTTGAAATAAAATTTGGAAAACTTGTGAAGGATAACCTATCCTTACCATATAATTGGAAGAAGAGAAGTATTTTTTTCAGTTACCATACTGGAAAAATAACTTAATACGTCATAATATAGACGTAATGCATACTGAAAAGAATGTGTGTGACAGTCTCATTGGAACATTAATGAATATAGATGGAAAGACCAAGGATCATTTAAAAGGACGTTATGATTTGGAAGAAATGAGTATTAGACATGAACTTCATCCAGAACCTTTATCAAATGGCAAAGTGTATTTGCCTCCTGCATGTTTCGAAATGGATAAAAAAGAAAAAGAAAATTTTGTAATGTGGTAAAAGAGGTGAAAGTGCCAGATGGTTATGCTGCTAATATTTCTAGATGCATTCAGGTAAAACCTACTCCAAAAATGTTAGGCCTAAAATGTCACGATAATCATATTTTGATGCAGCAGTTTCTTCCCGTGGCAATAAGAAATATTTTACCGAAGCTGTGCATTCTATTATCATGAAGTTATGTCGGTACTACAGACAATTATGCTCAAAAGTTCTTAATCCTAATGATTTATTTAACATGGAAAAAGATATTGGAAAAATACTTTGTGATTTAGAAAGGATTTTTCCACCATCATTTTTTGACGTCATGATTCATCTATCGGTTCATCTAGCTTCAGAGGCCAGATTAGGGGGACCTGTTCATTACCGTTGGATGTATCTAATCGAGAGGTGACCATTTATGATGTAGTAAATTATACTCGTTTGAATACAACTTTTTTTTTGAATCTGATATAAACTTTTTTTGACCACTCAGGTATTTAGGTACATTAAAATCTTATGTGCGAAACAAGAGTAAACCCGATGGTTCAATTGCAGAAGGATATTTAGTGGAAGAGTGTTTGTCATTTTGTTCTCTGTATTTAGCCAGTGATGTCGAGACCATACATAATAAGACTAGCCGAAATCATGATGATGGTGGTGATGATAATGTCTTACCAATATTTTATATGCCTGGTCGACCAATTGGTGCAACAAACGTAGTAAAACTCGGCTATGACACTTTGGCTATTGCACACTCACATGTGCTGTTCAATTGTAGTGAAATAGATTTCTTACGAACGTAAGTTATTTAAATTTACTATGTTATGAGATTATTTTTTTATATGACATTGTGTAATTTTGACGATAATGTACATTATTCTCTTTTTGTTACTTTGATTGCAGAGAGCATCTGAATATTCTTAGTCATCAAAATTCAAAAAAACGTAAGCGTGACATTCAACATTTACATACTCAGGAGTTTGAGGAGTGGCTGTCTGATTACGTAAGTTATTTTTGCTAGTTTTATTACGATAATGTAGTGATGATATAACTTGAAAGGACCCGTCCTAATCCATCCGGACGAAGTCCATATCGATTATAAACGATTCACAACAGTTGATTACATCGCGAGGTACTTGACCTCTATATGATACATTTTACAAACATTGCATTCGTTTTTGAAAAGACAATCTTTCATTACATTGAAAGTTGACAATATGCATACCATTTTGTAATATATCTTACTATAACTGACTTAATAATAATCTTGATGAACTCAACGACTCGAATGCAACGTCTTTTGAAATATGTCATGAATGACTTCAAGTACTATCTCTAAGATGAGCAAATGCACAGCGGAAGATTTCTTTCGTACCTGAGAATAAACATGCTTTAAAGTGTCAACCAAAAGGTTGGTGAGTTCATTAGTTTAACATAAATAATCATTTCATAATTTTAATAGACCACAAGATTTCATATTTCCATTTCTCATAAACAAACGTCTCATACATAGAGACAAAAATATCATTCATATGGATTGAACACCTGGTAACCGACATTCACAATATATATATAAGAATATCCCCATCATTCCGGGATCCTCCTTCGGACATGATATAAATTTCGAAGTACTAAAGCATCCGGTACTTTGGATGGGGCTTGTTGGGCCCGATAGATCTATCTTTAGAGTTCGCGTCAATTAGGGTGTCTGTTCCCTAATTCTTAGATTACCAGACTTAATAAAAAGGGGCATATTTAATTCGATAATCCAACCATAGAATGTAGTTTCGATTACTTGTGTCCATCTCGTAAAACAGTTATAAAAACAGCGCATGTATTCTCAGTCCCAAAAATATATATTGCAAAAGCATTTAAAAAGGGATTAATGAAACTCACCTAATGTATTTTGTAGTAAAAATACATAGAACGACATTGAACAATATAGGGTTGGCCTCGGATTCACGAACCTATATCATTTGTATCTATATTAACACATATAATTGTAATCAAACAAATTTATATATATTAATTGTTATTTTAGTAAATTATATGTTTCATTAATAACTTAATTAACTATTTTTATTCTAGTTACTTTAGATACATAATTAGTATTTATTATAAGAATATTACTATCGTTATGTCATATGTATTTAAATATATTTTTTTTATATAACAAATATTTATTTGGTAAAATAATATTAATAATAATAAATAAAAGGTGTATTTGAGTAATAATAATAATACATATAAAATTATTAATAATAATCCTAATAGTATAATATTAGTAGTCTTAATAATGATATTAATTATATTAACGATGATAATAATCCTAATATTAATGTTATAAATAAATAACATAACAATAATTGTAATAAAACATAATGTTACCTTTTAAAGAATCGGATTTAAAAAATAAAACGCCCTCGCCCAGTCTCGAACCCGAGACCTCTCGGTTACACACACATATCCTTAACCATTTCTCTGCCATTCCTTATCTGCCTTAATACTAATTTTTATTTCTATAGTCTGTTTGCACAACATAATCGGCCCAACATAATAGTTTGGATCACGGCCCAACATGCCCAATCTTTTAACACAGCCCAGCTTCTCTGATAATTAAAAAATGTTATTGTGACCTGGGTTCGAACCCAAGACCTTTTGTTTCCCAAGAACAATCGCATACCATTCCTCTGATGTTTCATTTATGTTTTAACTTAGAGATTAAATTTAATTAACCGTATAAATCTGTTTCCTTTTCTTCTTCAAAATCAATACCCAGAACAGTTCATCATCTTCATGGTCTCGACATCACTCTAACCATCATCATCCTATACTCGTTTCTTCATCATAATCATTTCGTGTATCACCATTATAAACGAGTATCATCATCATCATCTTAAACTTCATCTTAAACGTCATCATCATTTACTCGTTTTATCATCGTTATGCTAGTCACTACCATCTTCATCGTAACCATCATAATCATTTTTTTAACAATGTTCATCGTCATTTTATATTCCAAATCTTCATCAACACCATTATCTTTATTTACGGTATCATCAGAGTATTCTAATACTATCTCCATTTTAATGGAAATCGAAGCAGAAAAACACATCATAGCAACCCATATATCCTTAGGTTTTTACGGCCCACAAGATTTAGAGGAATCCACTTTAGTAATCTACTAGCTTTATTGAATTGGATCCACCAATTAGTTTTGAGTCAAAAGTTTTTGTATTAAAAAAAACAAATCGTATCATAAGGCAATTTGCAAACGAGAACTTTACAGCTCATCATATTTTGTAATAACTCTAACAAGTGGGCAAGTGGTAGTAGGGTGGTTGTTGTTTTTTTTTTTTTTTAAAAAAAAAAATTACGCAGGTTTGATCAGTTAAAAAGAGAAAAAAAAAAAATTAATTTCAGTCCCGTAATAGTAATAATATGGGTCACGAATTTGGTGGGTTTGGGTTTGTTAGAGAGCAAACATCACTGTAACAGTCTCATGGGTTGTTTAGTTTGAGAGTGGTACCGAAGAGAAAAGGATAACAGAAGTGGCAGTCGAAGTTCGTTCGTAATTACAAGTGGGTTGGTTGAAGAAGATGGTCGTGAGTTTAAAGAAACACCCAAAATAAAAAAAAAAAGGATGGTGATTATAAGATGGTGGCGGTTGTTGTGGGTTAGCCGATGGTTATGGCTTCGGTTTTGGTGGTGTTTGAACTTGATACAAAGACGGATACATGGTTTAGGTTGATGAAGCAATTTGTGAGGTGGTGCTAGTGGTTTGCTAGAGGTGATGGTGGTATTAAAGTGGCCGGGTGTGGTGAAGGAATAGATGGTGGTGGAAGTGATCATTAAATGGTGAAGTCATGGTGATTGTGGCTTGGTGAAACATGATTACCAAAATATAAAACGAAAATCCTAAGGCTCGATGGTGGTTGTGATTATTGATGAGCATAAAGAAGAAGGGAGATGAATAAAGTTGTTTGTTGGGTTGGTGATGGAAAGCAGCTGGGACAGAAAAAAAATATAAAAATCACAAGTGGTGGTGATTCTTAGATTATATGTCGTGTATGTATATTAATAATACATAAAGTAATAATATAGTATAGAATAAAAATAAACTAGTAATCTTACTAATCAACGTTGATTCACGGGTGTTGAAAAACAAGACAAGAAAATTATTAAATAATTTAAGTGATGGTGATTTTGATTTATAGTCTTTTTTATTTATATTCAAATAATATCATTAATTAATAACTATATTAGTAATAATAATGCTACTATTAATATTATTAATAATAATAAAAATACTAATATAGAAATAATAATAATATAACAATTAATACATATTAAATTTCACATTCATGTTATATGTAATATTTTTATTAATACTGATTTTACTATTAATATTTATTTCAATAACAACCTTATTACTCTAGATATTATTTTATATGTTAATTCAATTGATTAAAATATACTTTATTAATTTTTAAAATATTATAAATGTACTTATATTTATATTTGTATATATGTATTGATTTTCAGATAATGGTTCGTGAATCGTCGGGAATAGTCAAAGACAATTGCATTCATCAAAAATAGTTCAAACATTTTGAGACTTAACTTTACAAACTTTGCTTATCGTATCGAAATTATATAAGGATTAGGTTTAAATTTGGTCGAAAATTTCCGGGTCGTCACAGTACCTACCCGTTAAAGAAATTTCGTCCCGAAATTTGAGTGAGGTCGTCATGGCTAACAATAAAAATATTTTCATGGCAAATATGAGTTGATAAATAGAATTTTATCACAGGGTCTAACCTGGATAAATTGAATGTATATTTATATCACGAATGAAACTATCATGAGAGAGGTCCTAACGGGCATCGTCCACCTTCGCCCAAAAACTTGCCCAAATTTTTTTTTTTAGCCGTTAGTAAAAAAAAAATTCCAACGGCTATCCCAACGGTCACTTTTATCCTATAATAACACCAACCATATACTTCATTTTATTCACTCAAACATATATTTCTTTTACATTTCCACCTTTCTCAAAATCAAAATCAAACACTCCCAAACTGCAAAATGTTAACACTTCCCCCAATGATTGTTTCATTCGATGTTCATTACGGAGGTGATTTCCGTAATCAAATGAAGGAATATAAGTGGTGCGACAGTATTTCGTTTGAAGATATTGACATTCGTGATGTTGGTTTACAAGACTTGCTATCCTTTCTGAAGGAAAAAGTCCCGTGTGAATTTACGTCTGTGTTCTTTTATAAAGACGATTATGATGCGGATTGTAGGGCAAGTTTTCTGTGTACCGATGATCAATGGTACTTTATAAAAGATACCATTGAAGATCGTGGTAAACGTATTTCTTTGTATGCGGTTCTGGAAGATGAAGAGACGTTGAGTTATCGTTACCTCGATGAATCAACTGAAGCAGCAGTTGAGGCATCAAGAGAAATACCGATGTCTCCAGAGTACCTCACGGATGGTGAAATGACTGGTGAACGCTACTTTGCAGATGACAATTGACGACAATCGAGTAGCTTGATTGTAATCTTTTAAATTTTTAATTGTCGTGATGTTTTAATTTTTTTAATTATTGAAATTTCAGTATTGTCGTCGAGTTTTATATCTCCCTTTATGTTTCGGAGCTCTTCGTCTTTTTAATCTCCTCTCAATCTCTAATAAAACGAGTAATGGTCTAGAATTTGTAAGTATGGAGTTGCGAATGAGTTTAATGTTATAATCAAGAAAGAACGTAATAGCACGATTTGATTAGTCAAATTACCAGAATCATTGAGAGTAGAGCTATCAGGAATATACTTTCTTGATATGTTCAGAAGTTAATTAGAATGAAAGAGTTATGTAACATGACACATGATGGTGGTATGATTTACTGTGAACCATCATGTCCCATTAGAACTCAGCATGACTTACTATAATATAATCACGTTGATCAAGTGTCATTATATTATACTAACTCATGCATCAGTTCCCAACACTACTTCAAAAACATTCATATTTTAAATTCGAAAGTCTACCGAATATAGAAACTAACAGCTTCTATATGATATAATACTGATAGCACGAAGAGATTAATGATTTCAGATAAGAATAGTTATAAAAATATCTCCAGAAATATGGAGGATATTTATAATGAAAGATACGATAATATCTCGGAATATCTAAGATCAGAGGATGATAGAAACTATTGTCTGCAAGGATTTAGAGTAAGGAGTAAGATATTCACTAAAGACTTTAGCAGACATTGAATCATTTGGATTCTTTGAAGTCAAACTTATTCTTTGTGATTTGTCTACGGCTTTCTTCATAGTTTCGCATAATCTGCTTTTCGGTACTAAATTTTTCTATTGAATGTTTCCAATATAATGACACACAGGAAGCACGAAGAGGTATATAATTTCGGACGAGAATATTTATGAAAATATCCTCAGAAATATCGAAGATATTGATGATGATATTTTGGAATTTCTAAGTTCGATGGTTGATGGAGAAAGATTTTTCGCAAGATTTTAACATGACTTCGGAGCAAGATATTCTCTAAAGATTTCAACGGATCTAGATTTATCTGAGTTCTATGAATTTAGGGTATGTTACTTGTATTTCTCCTTGGTTTCCTTTATGGTTAGCTCAATCTGCTTTTCAGTACCAAATTTTCTATCGAGCGTTCCTAACACTCCCTTATTTATCATCAAACTTTTGGCTGTTTAGACCATCTACAATTTTTCTGTTTCCTCTGCATTTAATGCTACGATATCTGAATCATCGGTTATCAATCCGAGGTGGTTTCAGGAGAATTGTGTTTTTAGATGATTAAACGCTGATGGTAATATGGTGGAATATAAAAGGTTACCTGGTAACAATAAATGAACATACATATTAGTCAAGGTGATAATAAGGTTGTTTCGAACGAAAAGTCGAAGTTGACTTGCTGGAGCTGTGACAAAATTGACTAGTTTTGAAAAGGAATTGCAAAGTTATTTTCGGTAATAATAACGCTAAAGGAATTAGCACAACTACGCGTTAAACGTTTACTCAGTTGCCGAGAGTTTCTCAGGTGTATAACTATACGCATCAATCTTTTCTTTCTGTAGATGAAGTGTGGTTGGTTCATCTTCTCGATTGAGATGTTTTCAAGAATCATGAAAGGTTTGAACGCAGATTGTAATCGTCAAGATATAGATGAGGTTTAAGATGAGATCAAGTGGCAAACTTGAAGATATGTTTAGTTTCATATGTTATAATCAATATTTTAATTTATTTTAATTGTCCAATGTTGATAGTCCTCAGTTGATAATCCACAGTTAACAGTCCAATAATTCATATATAATTTAATATATAATATTCGATTTAATTAATATGTATCGTGACCCGTGTACATGTCTCAGACTCGATCACAACTCAAAGTATATATATTATTTGAGAATCAACCTCAACCCTGTATAGAGAACTCGATCATTACTGCATATAGAGTGTCTATGGTGATTCCAAATAATATATATAGATGCGTCGATATGATATGTCAAAACCTTGTATACATGTCCCGATATTTAAAGTGCGTAAAATAAATAACAGAAATTAAATGACGATAGATAAAATTGCGAGAATGTAAATTGCGATAATTAAATTGCGATAAATAAAATGTAATCAGTTAGCTAGGAAGAATTAGCTAGGAACAGTTAACGTGGATTCTTAACAAAATTTCTCATAGTTAATTTGTTTGTTTCTAACAAATTTTATTTTGTCAAATGTTTCCTTCATTATGCCACTTGATTTTTGATAAATCAAATTCGAAATATGAAATTGGATGAATATGGTTATTCTGGGGTGAACTGATTTGTATATCGGTGGATATAAGTAGGATAGTATATGACTGTTGAAACAGATTTGAAGAACGTACAATGTAACTTATTAATGTGAAATTTAAATAGTTCTCGGGTATTACCTACCCGTTAAGATATTTTCACCATTAACAGTTTGTACAAGAGAATTTTTAATCACAATCTTTATGAAAATATATTTACATATATATTTTCTTCAGATGTAACCATGGATTTAACGAGTCAATATGATATTAAACTCTTTTGATTTACCGTTTCAACAAGTAGGTATAATCTCTAAAACATTAGAGTTTACATAATCATCATGTCGAACGAAGATAAATGATGTAGAACGTCATGTGGAACAATGATTATACTCGAGGTACAGAATGAGATGTCGAAGCTGGTGATGCGGATGTTGTTGTTGGTGGTACTAGTGCTGTTGGTGCTAAGGTTGGTGATGTGACTGGTGTTGGTGATACTGTTGATGCTTGCAAACTGTGTACCGTGCTCTCTAAAGTTAACACTCGAGCTCGGAGTTCTTTAACTTCTTCTACTAACCCTGGTTGGTTATCAGTGTGGGGTAGAGGTTGAATATCTTCTCTAGTTCCGTTAATGGTAGTCTCAAGACGAAAAATTCTGGCAAAAAGGGTATAAATGGTGTTGCGAACGGGTTCACCGGTGAGCGGGTCAAGTACTCCAAGGTTAGGTGGTAGATTCGGTTCATGATATGGAGTACCTTCTTCCCTTCTCCATAGGGTGAGTATGTCGCGAACCCACCCCCATTTTCTCCAGTAATCACGGTAGTTGATTGGTTGGTGTGCTCCTGTCACGCTGTCTTCGGAGTCAGAGGAACTTGGTTGATTCGTAGAGGCCATCTTACGCGATCTCAGGAAAGATTTTTTTTTTTTTTTTTTTTTTTTTTGGTATGAAGAGTTTAGTGACAGCAATTTATAGTTGGATGGTATTCTCAATGCATAATTTGCATAGATATATATAGTACCAGGATCCCTTAAATTAAGGAGAAATTTATGAGAGATATCAGGAAAGGTCTACAGTAACAGATACGCTAAGATATGAATTGTCAGATACGCTAAGATATAAATTTTGTCTATACACTATTTATGTAGTCAATGCAGTAAAACGTGTCTAGACTAAGAATAATGAGCATGTAATTTCCTAAGGATGATAAGCAGATGATTTTTGACAAAAATGATAAGCAAAACTTTTGACATGCAGACACGGTCGAAGTCCAGACTTACTAATGCATTCTAACAACTATCAGTTAGACATTCTAATGCAAGACCTGGTTCACTAAGACCACCGCTCTGATACCAACTGAAAGGACCCGTCCTAATCCATCCGGACGAAGTCCATATCGATTATAAACGATTCACAACAGTTGATTACATCGCGAGGTACTTGACCTCTATATGATACATTTTACAAACATTGCATTCGTTTTTGAAAAGACAATCTTTCATTACATTGAAAGTTGACAATATGCATACCATTTTGTAATATATCTTACTATAACTGACTTAATAATAATCTTGATGAACTCAACGACTCGAATGCAACGTCTTTTGAAATATGTCATGAATGACTTCAAGTACTATCTCTAAGATGAGCAAATGCACAGCGGAAGATTTCTTTCGTACCTGAGAATAAACATGCTTTAAAGTGTCAACCAAAAGGTTGGTGAGTTCATTAGTTTAACATAAATAATCATTTCATAATTTTAATAGACCACAAGATTTCATATTTCCATTTCTCATAAACAAACGTCTCATACATAGAGACAAAAATATCATTCATATGGATTGAACACCTGGTAACCGACATTCACAATATATATATAAGAATATCCCCATCATTCCGGGATCCTCCTTCGGACATGATATAAATTTCGAAGTACTAAAGCATCCGGTACTTTGGATGGGGCTTGTTGGGCCCGATAGATCTATCTTTAGAGTTCGCGTCAATTAGGGTGTCTGTTCCCTAATTCTTAGATTACCAGACTTAATAAAAAGGGGCATATTTAATTCGATAATCCAACCATAGAATGTAGTTTCGATTACTTGTGTCCATCTCGTAAAACAGTTATAAAAACAGCGCATGTATTCTCAGTCCCAAAAATATATATTGCAAAAGCATTTAAAAAGGGATTAATGAAACTCACCTAATGTATTTTGTAGTAAAAATACATAGAACGACATTGAACAATATAGGGTTGGCCTCGGATTCACGAACCTATATCATTTGTATCTATATTAACACATATAATTGTAATCAAACAAATTTATATATATTAATTGTTATTTTAGTAAATTATATGTTTCATTAATAACTTAATTAACTATTTTTATTCTAGTTACTTTAGATACATAATTAGTATTTATTATAAGAATATTACTATCGTTATGTCATATGTATTTAAATATATTTTTTTTATATAACAAATATTTATTTGGTAAAATAATATTAATAATAATAAATAAAAGGTGTATTTGAGTAATAATAATAATACATATAAAATTATTAATAATAATCCTAATAGTATAATATTAGTAGTCTTAATAATGATATTAATTATATTAACGATGATAATAATCCTAATATTAATGTTATAAATAAATAACATAACAATAATTGTAATAAAACATAATGTTACCTTTTAAAGAATCGGATTTAAAAAATAAAACGCCCTCGCCCAGTCTCGAACCCGAGACCTCTCGGTTACACACACATATCCTTAACCATTTCTCTGCCATTCCTTATCTGCCTTAATACTAATTTTTATTTCTATAGTCTGTTTGCACAACATAATCGGCCCAACATAATAGTTTGGATCACGGCCCAACATGCCCAATCTTTTAACACAGCCCAGCTTCTCTGATAATTAAAAAATGTTATTGTGACCTGGGTTCGAACCCAAGACCTTTTGTTTCCCAAGAACAATCGCATACCATTCCTCTGATGTTTCATTTATGTTTTAACTTAGAGATTAAATTTAATTAACCGTATAAATCTGTTTCCTTTTCTTCTTCAAAATCAATACCCAGAACAGTTCATCATCTTCATGGTCTCGACATCACTCTAACCATCATCATCCTATACTCGTTTCTTCATCATAATCATTTCGTGTATCACCATTATAAACGAGTATCATCATCATCATCTTAAACTTCATCTTAAACGTCATCATCATTTACTCGTTTTATCATCGTTATGCTAGTCACTACCATCTTCATCGTAACCATCATAATCATTTTTTTAACAATGTTCATCGTCATTTTATATTCCAAATCTTCATCAACACCATTATCTTTATTTACGGTATCATCAGAGTATTCTAATACTATCTCCATTTTAATGGAAATCGAAGCAGAAAAACACATCATAGCAACCCATATATCCTTAGGTTTTTACGGCCCACAAGATTTAGAGGAATCCACTTTAGTAATCTACTAGCTTTATTGAATTGGATCCACCAATTAGTTTTGAGTCAAAAGTTTTTGTATTAAAAAAAACAAATCGTATCATAAGGCAATTTGCAAACGAGAACTTTACAGCTCATCATATTTTGTAATAACTCTAACAAGTGGGCAAGTGGTAGTAGGGTGGTTGTTGTTTTTTTTTTTTTTTAAAAAAAAAAAATTACGCAGGTTTGATCAGTTAAAAAGAGAAAAAAAAAAAATTAATTTCAGTCCCGTAATAGTAATAATATGGGTCACGAATTTGGTGGGTTTGGGTTTGTTAGAGAGCAAACATCACTGTAACAGTCTCATGGGTTGTTTAGTTTGAGAGTGGTACCGAAGAGAAAAGGATAACAGAAGTGGCAGTCGAAGTTCGTTCGTAATTACAAGTGGGTTGGTTGAAGAAGATGGTCGTGAGTTTAAAGAAACACCCAAAATAAAAAAAAAAAGGATGGTGATTATAAGATGGTGGCGGTTGTTGTGGGTTAGCCGATGGTTATGGCTTCGGTTTTGGTGGTGTTTGAACTTGATACAAAGACGGATACATGGTTTAGGTTGATGAAGCAATTTGTGAGGTGGTGCTAGTGGTTTGCTAGAGGTGATGGTGGTATTAAAGTGGCCGGGTGTGGTGAAGGAATAGATGGTGGTGGAAGTGATCATTAAATGGTGAAGTCATGGTGATTGTGGCTTGGTGAAACATGATTACCAAAATATAAAACGAAAATCCTAAGGCTCGATGGTGGTTGTGATTATTGATGAGCATAAAGAAGAAGGGAGATGAATAAAGTTGTTTGTTGGGTTGGTGATGGAAAGCAGCTGGGACAGAAAAAAAATATAAAAATCACAAGTGGTGGTGATTCTTAGATTATATGTCGTGTATGTATATTAATAATACATAAAGTAATAATATAGTATAGAATAAAAATAAACTAGTAATCTTACTAATCAACGTTGATTCACGGGTGTTGAAAAACAAGACAAGAAAATTATTAAATAATTTAAGTGATGGTGATTTTGATTTATAGTCTTTTTTATTTATATTCAAATAATATCATTAATTAATAACTATATTAGTAATAATAATGCTACTATTAATATTATTAATAATAATAAAAATACTAATATAGAAATAATAATAATATAACAATTAATACATATTAAATTTCACATTCATGTTATATGTAATATTTTTATTAATACTGATTTTACTATTAATATTTATTTCAATAACAACCTTATTACTCTAGATATTATTTTATATGTTAATTCAATTGATTAAAATATACTTTATTAATTTTTAAAATATTATAAATGTACTTATATTTATATTTGTATATATGTATTGATTTTCAGATAATGGTTCGTGAATCGTCGGGAATAGTCAAAGACAATTGCATTCATCAAAAATAGTTCAAACATTTTGAGACTTAACTTTACAAACTTTGCTTATCGTATCGAAATTATATAAGGATTAGGTTTAAATTTGGTCGAAAATTTCCGGGTCGTCACATAACTGAGCCAAACTTATTACTGTATAAATAAATTGCCTCAAATCAGGTTGATGAGGACATGACTAGTCGGGATAACAGAATCACAAGTGATATAGAGACATTGGCAAACGGTCCAAGTGAGGTTGTAAAGAAATATAAGGGATATATCATAAATGGTTTCCGATTTCACATTAAAGATGTAGAGAAGAATAGGACAACACAAAATAGCAGAGTCATACTTCAGGCTCTAACAAGTAGCTTCTCGAGTGCTAGAGATAATGATCTTATTGTGGGAGATGTCACTTACTACTGTGTTTTAAAAGATATAATCGAGTTGCAGTATGGTGATGAGAAGAAAGTTGTTTTGTTCCATTGTGATTGGATATCAAGTGGTTCCAGGATAAAAGTTGATGAGAATGGGTTTACGACACTCGATTTTCGAGGTCTGAAGCAAACTAAAGAGCCTTATATCCTAGCTTCGCAAGCACAACGAGTATTCTATGTTGCAGATCCTATTCGTAAAGATTGGAAAGTTGTGATCAAGACAACACCTAGAGATAATTTTAACATGGATGAATAAATTTGTATCGATGATGTTGAAACACATTTGCAGAGTGACACACCGATGGGTCCTCAACTTGTAGAAAATGAGACTATTGATATGGTTAGAGGCGATTTGGATGGGGCCATTGTTGACGATGATACTTTAGTTGCTGCTACAGATAAAAATCAAATTGATCATGATCAGGGGCGGATTTGTGAGTGTTCAACATGTGTACTAGAACAAGGCTCATAATTCAAAGGGGCCTATAATCCGACAATATATACTCGTAGTACTTATGAAAAATATTGTTATGACTAATGCTGGTATTTAAGCAAATGAGTGTGTGTCATTTAGTTCTTTTGTATTTATCAAAAATATCCCAAAACTATAGTTTTTATAGATGATGACGGAATTTATGTTTCTTATTGTAACAACCCTGATTTTTCTGTTACCTTCGTTAACCTTCCGTTAGTTTATTTAACGGCGATTATTTAACTTTTATGTGTTTACGTGTATTAAATGTATACTTGACCTTTGGAGGGTTTCATTAATTGATATGGGTTGATATTAATTCAAATAAATATTTCGGATAATGAAATGCGATAAAAACGATACGATTTTGATAATAGCTTTTTGAGCAACGAAACGCTCGGGTTTATTTTACTAATTAATTTAATTAATTATTAACTTTTTAAAATATTTAATTTATTGGGTTTTTAATAAATTAAGCGATTGGTTGCATTTAACGATCGGATTAGCGTTCCGGGCCTTCGGTACGACTAAACGACACTTAAAACGGACCACGAATACACGGTTTTGCAAAACGAGGGCCCGGGAACCCATCCCACGGGGCCCATTGGCCGAACCCCACCTCCCCACCCTTTTATGTTGAATTTTCACTACTTGAGGGACTTATTTGTATTTGATGATAATTAAACCCTAATATAAATTAGAGGGTAAACCTAAATTTAGCAGAACCCTCACTTATACTCAAAAAAATTCGACTGCCTCTCCCTCCCTCTCCCTCTTTCACGTCGACATCATCACCATCATCACCACCTTCAATTTTTGATCTTTTGATTAAACATTGAACACGAAAGTTGTAATTCCCGATATCCTCTACGCGTTGGTGTATTTAATTTAGCGATCAAAGGTATAATTGCATGAACCCTAAATCTTAAAAATCTGATTTTCATATGAGTTTCATAGTTATGTTGTCAATTGCTCAAGTCTATACGTATACGTGTTAATTGTAATCGTTATTTTGATTGTTTGATGCGCTAGGGTTTAAAAACGAATTTGTTATTGTTTGATCAGAAAAATTAAGTTTTTAAAATGTTAATTATTATGTTATAATCAGATTCCTTGCGAAAAACTATTGAGTTTAGGCTTTGGATTCGCTTGATTTCGTTTCCGTATGATTAAGTTATGTCAGTTTGAATTATCGTTGTGTTTTTGTTGCTTGATCAGAAATCTGGTATTGATATAAAATTAATTGGAATGTGAGACTTATACCACTGGAAATATAATTTAAAAACACTCAAGTTAGACTAGGATATCATGTCGTTTGCTTATGTATAGCCCAAGATATGCTAGAATTAGTGTAAATGAAGTTTTATACAGCACTTGCATGAAAATAACCTTGTATGATAAAATGTATTAACTTCTGTAATTAAATCTTTATATATTTGAAAATTAGACAAAAAGTACTTCATCTTTCATGTAGATATCGTGGGTTAATTGTATCTAGATCTTCGGATAATCGTATGCGAATGTGACTAACGAAATGGGAATCGAATCTGTAATTGAACACGGTTTTGTACTTTGTGAATTTTGTATATTGATTGAGCATGTATACTTCTGGAAAATGAAACTTAATATGATATTTGACTTATTGTTAGTTTATGTCAATCTCTGAAACCTTATGCATTGGGCACAATAGAGCCTTACTTTATGTGAATTCTGATTTGAGCTGAAAAACTGAATGTTCAATTTGCACGAATAAACTGTACCAATTGGCTAAACAAAAGTGGCTAGATTTTTGATATGTGTTACTTTTATTTGTCCTTGAACTATGGCCACTGGTCTTGTATCATTTTCAAGTTCCTAACTCCGGTTATAGCCAAAATGAAATCAGTGCGCAGTCAGAAACTGACCTGGCAAACCCCAAATGTATCCCTTCTGATTCCTGACTTTTAATTGTCGTATGAGTCCCTGGCTGGACTTTTTGTAATCAATTTTAAGTCTAATTATGATCTGGAGTTTGTCATAATTACTTGAATTTTGTACTATGAGATAATGTGCTAAATATGCTACGTGTTCATTAACTTTGTACATAACGATAAACTGAAATTGTGAAAATGATCATTCATGACCTGAAACGTATTGTTTGACTTAGGTTTGACATGTTAACCAATATTTGACATGAATCTACTGATGTTGACTTTATTTGACTACTTTGACCAAGTTTGACTTTCGGTTTGACTTCGGTTGACTTTGTTTGACTTGCATGATATAGTTGACTTTTACTTTGAAACGCGTTGAGTCGAGCAATAAGACAATGTACACTATGATACCACACTTATAAAAGATACATATATTGACCAACCTACATACGTATACTTAGGTTACATTACTCGGGTCTAAACCGTACAAGTCATTTGTCTTTCATTCCTAGCTTATTCGAAGGTGAGTCTACAGTCCCGCTTTTTACATGTTTTCAGGGATGAGAATACACGCTGTTATATTTACATTTTCAATTACTTTTATATTGACATGAGTACTACACATATGCATACTGAGTTTGTACACAAAGCCTCTAGCTTGGATACTTTTAATACCATCGGTGTAAGCACAATTTAGATGGACGGATCCATTAGGTTGACAACCTCACCCACTATAAAAGCAGTGGTGCATTTATTTTGAACATTAGATACACTCGTACAGGTGTATAACATTTTAGGAGGTAAAGGCGGGTATAGTGGCATCTATACTCGGGTTAATGCTAGTATTCAGGTGCTCGGTGTATGCAGCGATAGAATCTCGTGGGCAGGGAAATTAAACTATTTTTCTGATAACTGTTTTTCAGATACTATACAAAGATATTTAAACTATGGTTTACGAGCAAATGAGATAAAACTTGACAGGGGGTTGTCTACAAATGATTGAAATTTGACATGGTAGTGTCAACAAACTTTTGAAACTAGAAACGGTGTTGTCTAAAAACTTTAACATTAAACTTTGGTGGTCTTTCACTAGTAAACATTTTCAAAATGTTATTCCTTAAACATATTGTATTGTTTACCTAAAACCTGTAGATTCACTCAACGTTATTGTTGACCCGTTTTGCGTGTTTTATTCTCAGGTATTAATTGCTTCCGCTGTAGAATATTACTATTACGTAGAAGTCAAGCCAAGCACTGGGACCAGATTTAACATTCCATTAAAGGGATTTGACGGGGTGTTACATTTGGTATCAGAGCTTTGGCTATAGGGAACTAGGATACATTAGTGTGTCTAACCGTAGGACGCATTAGTGAAGTCTAGTCTATAGCTGTGTGTCTTGGATGACTTTTATACATCATACCTGCACTATTTGCTTCACAATGCTACATGTATGGCTACACAATACATCACATACATATATGCCTTATACCATACAACATGGACTTGGACTAAATATACTATATCACGAAACACATACGTACACACGAAGCCAGATTTAACTAAATTAAGTTGACTACGCTATCTTGAACTTACGGAGTGATGTCGAAATGGATATGTGAGATAGTGTAATGTAATGACTGGGATTACATTACGGTGACTCATATAGAAGTTCTGACATCGCAAAATAAGGAATTGGGAGCGAGTCAAGTAGGTTACTTGGATAAACACCGTTGTGAACACAAATTGTATAACCTTAAATATGAGTAGAGACTTACACTGTGCAAACTAATTGTTATTATAACTTATAAGTAACTTGTAAGCATGACACCACTCCTCACCACTCGACACTTCCTGCCACCACCGATCACCACCCGTCACTACAAAGACACTACTTAAACATACTCGTCATCTCATACCACTTCTCAGTACTGTTTATTGTTGCTAACTACTACTCCACGCTGCCTCTGACTGGACTGATCACTACTTCTCACTTCTTGTCGATACTAAATACTACTTACTATTACCCCTTGCTACTTGCTACTACTCAATACTAATCATTACTACTTACCACTACCAAGCACTACTCATCACCATTAACACATCCACGCTTTACTACTCACTAATGTGCATCACAACTAAATTCTGATACGTCTTTAAAGGAGGATTCCTGGTAACAGCCCGCACAATACGTAGTAGATATTGTCCACTTGATTTCCAACTTACCTATCATTCAGTCACCCGTCGATCATGATTTTGTTTCCCAATACGAGCCTACTGATTGATAACTATTATGCCATATTGGGTGCATTAGTATACATGTATATATACTCATGATGTGAGCACGCTATCTAATAACTTATTCGCCACCACTATCATCACTGCTTATCGCAACCCATCGCTACTTATCGCTAACGCCACCACTCATTGCTACTAGTAATACTACCCGTTACCATATCCCTCATCATTTTGTTCCAACATACTATTCTTAAGCGACAATCATTTTCATTATACCCACATACATTACCAACCAACTTTGAACACATCGACGCGAACTACACTTCATCTTTTCCTGCGAGACACACCCGTATGGGAGTTTGTACCAACCCTTTTTCGATTAAATATCAGATTTTGTTTGAGTTGCCATTACACCTTGTTCATTTTCGTTTTCCATGAAAATCATCACGTTCCCACTCATCAACCATAATTTTTATATATGCTGTCAACACCAGTGCTGAGAGAAGCTTTAACGCTAGAGAAACTAGTCACGACGTTTATAAACCTGTACCTTCCTTAGACAACGTGTACTCTATAAAACTATTAAACTGGGAAGTTTTAACTTAGTGGTTGAAACAAACTGGTTATTTGACAAAACAACCGAGGCAGCTGCGGCCAGAAGACTATTCGAATTTCTTTCATCGACAATAATAGTGTACGAGGAAGAGATCAGTACACCGTCATGTTACAGTAATTACTCGAAGGTCCAGCAGTACAGGAGATGAGAATGTCTAGCAATTCTGGAACATGTGAGTAAAGATGAGCCGACATTTAAGAGACTCGAATGTTTCCCAACTATTAGAGATTGTCCTGAGGTTACACGTCCACCCCACCGTGAAGTCGAATTTCGGATTGATTTGGTGCCAACAGCTGCACCCGTTACGCATACAATACACACATTTGCACCTTTAGAACTACAAGAGCTTCCCAGAGTGAAGAACATGAGGGTTGTAATGCCCTAAATTGTGACATGTACTAGAAGGTGTGTCACATGACCACGACTTCCCAAGTTAGAGCTCCAGTCTTGTTTGATAAGAAGAAGGATGGGTCGATGAGATTGTGTATCGACTACAGAGAATTGAACAAGTTGACAATCAAGAATCGGTATCCGTTACCGAGGATTGATGACTTATTTGATCAAATTCAGGGATCCAGTTGTTATTCGAAGATTGATTTGAGATCCGGGTATCACCAATTGAGAAGTCAAAGAAGCTGATGTTCCGAAGACAGCGTTTAGAACACGTTATGGACATTATGAGTTTACAGTGATGTCGTTTGGTTTGACGAACGTACCAGCAGTGTTCATGGACCTCATGAACTGCATGTGTAAGTCATACCTAGATAAATTCGTCATTATGTTCATTGATGATATATTGGTGTACTCCAAGAACAGAGAAGAGCACGAGCAGCATCTATGTTCGATATTGACTATGCTTAGAGAAGAGAAGTTGTATGCAAAGTTCTCTAAGTGTGACTTTTAGTTACCAGAAGTACAGTTTCTTGGCCATGTTGTAGGGGCCAATGGAATACAGGTCGATCCAGCAAAGATTGAGTCGGTTAAGAATTGGGAAACTCCAAAGACGCCAACGCAGATTAGGCAATTTTTGGGTGTAGCTGGTTACTACAGGAGATTCATTGAAGGATTCTCTAAGATCGCCCAACCATTGACCGCGTTGACTCATAAAGGCAAGAAGTTTGAGTGGTCAGAACTGCAAGAGACTGAATTTCAGTTGTTGAAAGAGAAGTTGACAACTGCACCAGTATTGTCTCTACCCGAGGGAAGTGAAGATTTTGTGGTTTATTGTGATGCCTCACGTCAAGGAATTGGTTGCGTGCTTATGCAACGAAACAACGTTATTGCTTATGGATCGCGTCAGTTAAAGATTCACGAGCAGAACTACACTACGTATGACCTTGAGTTAGGAGCTGTTGTCTTTGCACTTAAAATGTGGAGACACTACCTGTTTGGAACCAAGTTCACTATCTTCACTGACCATAAGAGTTTACAGCACATATTCGATCAGAAGCAGCTCAACATGAGACACGGACGTTGGATGGAGCTACTTAACGATTATAACTGCGAACTTCAATACCATCCGGGCAAGGCGAATGTTGTGGCAGATGCCTTGAGCAGAAATGAGTGAGAGAAACCTCTTAAGGTTAAAGCACTTAACATAGTTGTCCGTACGAATCTCACATCGCAAATCCGCGAAGCACAACAAGAAGCCATGAAACAAGAAAATGTCGATGTTGAATTTCTCAGAGGAATGGATAAGAAATTTGACATCAAAGAGGACGGAACACGGTACTTTGCTAACCGAATTTGGGTACCAAAGTTTGGTGGATTGAGAGAACTAGTGTTGGAGGAAGCACACAAGTCGAGATACTCAATTCATCCGGGATCAGATAGGATGTACGAAGATTTGAAGGCATTTTATTGGTGGCCGAACTTGAAAGCTGACATTGCTACTTATGTCGGGAAGTGCTTGACTTGCGCTAAAGTCAAGGCTGAGCATCAAAAGCCATCAGGATTACTGATTCAACTTGAAATTCCCCAGTGGAAGTGGGAAGGTATTTCCATGGACTTCATTACGAAACTGCTGAGAACGGCTGGAGGTCGTGATACCATTTGGGTTATCGTAGATCATCTCACTAAATCCGCACACTTCTTACCGATAAGGGAAACTGATAAGATGGAGAAGTTTGCTCAGGTCTACATTAAAGAAGTCGTCTCTAGGAATGGAGTGCCTATATCTATTATATCCGACCACAACAGCAGATTTACTTCCAGGTTTTGACAATCATTGCAGAAAGCAATGGGAACCCGTTTAGATATGAGCATAGCATATCACCCCCAGAAAGATGGACAGAGCGAACGAACTATTCAGACTTTTGAGGACATGTTGAGAGCATGTGTCATTGATTTTGGAAACGAATAGGATAAGTATTTACCACTAGCTGAGTTCTCATACAATAACAGCTACCATGCGAGTATTAAAGCTGCACCTTTCGAGGCATTATACGGAAGAAAGTGTAGATCTCCCGTTTGTTGGAGCGAGTTGGGAGATAGTCAGTTGACAGGTCCTGAGATTATTCAGGAGACAACTGAGGAAGTTCTACAGATTCAGGAACGATTGAGAACGGCTCGAAGTCATCAAAAGAGTTACATTAACGTTAGACGGAAGGACATAGAGTTCCAAGTTGGTGACAAGGTTATGCTTAAGGTATCACCTTAGAAGGGTGTTGTACGATTTGGAAAATGAGGTAAATTGAGTCCTAGATATGTTGGACCGTTTGAGATAACTGAAAGAGTCGGACCAGTAGCTTACAGATTGGAACTGCCACAAGCACTCAGCGGTATTCATGATGTTTTCCATGTATCCAATCTAAAGAAGTGCCTAGCCGATGATAATTTGATTATTCCTTTAGAGGAACTACGTATCGACGATAAACTTCATTTCATTGAGGAACCTATTGAAATCTTGGTCCGTGAGGTCAAACAGTTGAAGCAAAGCAGAATTCCTACCATTAAAGTTCGGTGGTGAAGACCAGATGAGGCTGAAGTATCCGCAATCGTTTCCCGAGGAAACCACTTCAGCGGACGATCACTAAAATTTCGGGACGAAATTTTCAATAACAGGTGGGTAATGTAATAACCCTGATTTTTCCGTTACCTTCGTTAACCTTCTGTTAGTTTATTTAACGGCGATTATTTAACTTTTATGTGTTTACGTGTATTAAATGCGTACTTGACCTTTGGAGGGTTTCATTAATTGATATGGGTTGATATTAATTCAAATAAATATTTCGAATAATGAAATACGATAAAAACGATACGATTTTGATAATAGATTTTTGAGCAACTAAACGCTCGGGTTTATTTTACTAATTAATTTAATTAATTATTAACTTTTTAAAATATTTAATTTATTGGGTTTTTAATAAATTAAGCGATTGGTTGCATTTAACGATCGGATTAGCGTTCCGGGCCTTCGGTACGACTAAACGACACTTAAAACGGACCACGAATACACGGTTTTGCAAAACGAGGGCCCGGGAACCCATCCCATGGGGCCCATCGGCCGAACCCCACCTCCCCACCCTTTTATGTTGAATTTTCACTACTTGAGGGACTTATTTGTATTTGATGATAATTAAACCCTAATATAAATTAGAGGGTAAACCTAAATTTAGCAGAACCCTCACTTATACTCAAAAAAATTCGACTGCCTCTCCCTCCCTCTCCCTCTTTCACGTCGACATCATCACCACCTTCAATTTTTGATCTTTTGATTAAACCTTGAACACGAAAGTTGTAATTCCCGATCTCCTCTACGCATTGGTGTATTTAATTTAGCGATCAAAGGTATAATTGCATGAACCCTAAATCTTAAAAATCTGATTTTCATGTGAGTTTCATAGTTATGTTGTCAATTGCTCAAGTCTATACGTATACGTGTTAATTGTAATCGTTATTTTGATTGTTTGATGCGCTAGGGTTTAAAAACGAATTTGTTATTGTTTGATCAGAAAAATTAAGTTTTTAAAATGTTAATTATTATGTTATAATCAGATTCCTTGCGAAAAACTATTGAGTTTAGGCTTTGGATTCCCTTGATTTCGTTTCCGTATGATTAAGTTATGTCAGTTTGAATTATCGTTGTGTTTTTGTTGCTTGATCAGAAATCTGGTATTGATAGAAAACGAATTGGAATGTGAGACTTATACCACTGGAAAGATAATTTAAAAACACTCAAGTTAGACTAGGATATCATGTCGTTTGCTTATGTATAGCCAACGATATGCTAGAATTAGTGTAAATGAAGTTTTATACAGCACTTGCATAAAAATAACCTTGTATGATAAAATGTGTTAACTTCTGTAATTAAATATTTGCATATTTGAAAATTAGACAAAAATTACTTCATCTTTCATGTAGATATCGTGGGTTAATTGTATCTAGATCTTCGGATAATCGTATGCGAATGTGACTAACGAAATGGGAATCGAATCTGTAATTGAACACGGTTTTGTACTTTGTGAATTTTGTATATTGATTGAGCATGTATACTTCTGGAAAATGAAACTTAATATGATATTTGACTTATTGTTAGTTTATGTCAATCTCTGAAACCTTATGCATTGGGCACAATAGAGCCTTACTTTATGTGAATTCTGATTTGAGCTGAAAAACTGAATGTTCAATTTGCACGAATAAACTGTACCAATTGGCTAAACAAAAGTGGCTAGATTTTTGATATGTGTTACTTTTATTTGTCCTTGAACTGTGGCCACTGGTCTTGTATCATTTTCAAGTTCCTAACTCCGGTTATAGCCAAAATGAAATCAGTGCGCAGTCAGAAACTGACCTGGCAAACCCCAAATGTATCCCTTCTGATTCCTGACTTTTAATTGTCGTATGAGTCCCTGGCTGGACTTTTTGTAATCAATTTTAAGTCTAATTATGATCTGGAGTTTGTCATAATTACTTGAATTTTGTACTATGAGATAATGTGCCAAATATGCTACGTGTTCATTAACTTTGTACATAACGATAAACTGAAATTGTGAAAATGATCATTCATGACCTGAAACGTATTGTTTGACTTAGGTTTGACATGTTAACCAATATTTGACATGAATCTACTGATGTTGACTTTATTTGACTACTTTGACCAAGTTTGACTTTCGGTTTGACTTCGGTTGACTTTGTTTGACTTGCATGATATAGTTGACTTTTACTTTGAAACGCGTTGAGTCGAGCAATAATACAATGTACACTATGATACCACACTTATATAAGATACATATATTGACCAACCTACATACGTATACTTAGGTTACATTACTCGGGTCTAAACCGTACAAGTCATTTGTCTTTCATTCCTAGCTTATTCGAAGGTGAGTCTACAGTCCCGCTTTTTACATGTTTTCAGGGATGAGAATACACACTGTTATATTTACATTTTCAATTACTTTTATATTGACATGAGTACTACACATATGCATACTGAGTTTGTACACAAAGCCTCTAGCTTGGATACTTTTAATACCATCGGTGTAAGCACAATTTAGATGGACGGATCCATTAGGTTGACAACCTCACCCACTATAAAAGCAGTGGTGCATTTATTTTGAACATTAGATACACTCGTACAGGTGTATAACATTTTAGGAGGTAAAGGCGGGTATAGTGGCATCTATACTCGGGTTAATGCTAGTATTCAGGTGCTCGGTGTATGCAGCGATAGAATCTCGTGGGCAGGGAAATTAAACTATTTTTCTGATAACTGTCTTTCAGATACTATACAACGATATTTAAACTATGGTTTACGAGCAAATGAGATAAAACTTGACAGGGTGTTGTCTACAAATGATTGAAATTTTACATGGTAGTGTCAACAAACTTTGGAAACGAGAAACGGTGTTGTCTAAAAACTTTAACATTAAACTTTGGTGGTCTTTCACTAGTAAACGTTTTCAAAATGTTGTTCCTTAAACATACTGTATTGTTTACCTAAAACCTGTAGATTCACTCAACGTTATTGTTGACCCATTTTGCGTGTTTTATTCTCAGGTATTAATTGCTTCCACTATAGAATATTACTGTTACGTAGAAGTCAAGCCAAGCACTGGGACCAGAGTTAACATTCCGTTAAAGGGATTTGACGGGGTGTTACACTTATGATACATATATAATCTCAAATTTCAAATATAGAGAATGGTTAGTGTTGTACGAGTGTAACCTGTACTTAATTTATTTGTGTTGTAATTTCTATATCCAATAGATAAAAAAATACCATAGTACACAATGGTTGTAACTTGTAACTTGTAACTTACTTTATCGGTAACAGTAGTAAGGTAATTAATGGACTGTGTGCTGTGATGGACTTGTAGGTCCCACCTTTTTATTTAGTTTTGATTTATTTTTTGTATAGTTAGTTATTATAGGATATAAATTATCTATCTTACCCTTAAATGGTATATTGACCTAATAGCAATTTAAGGGTAAAATAGGAAACTTGTATCACCAAAAATCTTCTTGTAAAAGCAACCTATTTCTCTCTCTTCGGTTGTATTTTCCCATCATATATATCATATATCTTCGTGTAAAATAAACCTCTCAAGTACACATATATCATCTAAATTGGTTATGCCTCACTACCATTTGGGAACCAATGAAGATGAAAAAAAATGGTGGATCTATCAATTTTAAAGGTTGTATTGTACAAACAAACAATGCATAATGTTTAGTGATGTCATTTTTTTTTTAAAACACAAAACTAGAAAATTTTCATCTTTTAAACAAAAGACAAAGATGGAGCTTCATTGGTTCCCATATGGTATTGATGCATGACCCAATTTACATCTAAATTGGTCACTACAATTTTCATCTAAATTGGGTATGCCTCACTACCAATTATGACTCAATGCATTGCTAACACCATGAGGGTCAATGATCCAGAAGACAGGTTTTCATGATCTTTTTTCATAATGTTTAGTGATGTTATTTTTTCATGATCTTTTTTCATAATGTTTAGTGATGTTATTTTTTAGTGATGTTATTTTTTTATGTTTTATTTTTGCAAGACATGTATATCTATAAGATGAAAAAGATGGAGATATGTGCTTTCTAAGATCTTTTTCCAGGCCCAAAACCCGCACGTAGAAAATCATGCTATTGCTAGCAACGGATTGAGTCACATTTTCACAATCAGAATAACTATGATCTCTCTGATCTGATTATGGAACTGTGACTCAATGCATTGCAAATATCATGATGGTCAATGATCCGGAAGACAGGTTTTCATGATCCTAGATTTGGTATCTTTTGTATTTGGGTGTTGAAAATGGTGGATAGATAATGGCCACTTAAAAGTTGAAGTGTAAATTGGAATAAAATGTATGTTGATTTTGAAAAGGGTAAACTGCTATTTAAAGAAATTACATTGGTTTAGAAAAAATATAAAATAAAAAAAGATTATGTATAAGGATTGATTGTGTGTGCAAGGGAACACTCTGGTGGATATACATTGGAAATCGAGTTGCGTATAAAGTTGAGAAAGCAATATTTTGATCATTTAGTTATAGAATACACATATTTAATTTAAATTTAAATAGTTTTAATTATTACATCATCAATAGCATTTTACAATTGTTTGAAGCACTTGTTACAATAGCCTAAAACATGTCATTACATCACCCCAAACTCCCTTTTAAAAGATAAGAATAGAAGATTATTATTAAAATAAATATAAACACCATATAAATTATCCCTTTTAAAAGATAAGAATAGAAGATTATTATACAACTGATATATTTGCAACAGTTAGCTAGGTTTTCTCCTATATAAATACGAGTACATGTCCATTCTTCCATACCTCAACACCATATAAATTATCAAATTACTTCAATTTTTCGAACGTTTTTCTTTCGCCAAGTGTATACCATTTCCAATCATCCGAATACTCACCGTTGTAGTAAACATAAATTGGGACAAGAGTGGGTGCTATTTTGAGTGATTTTTATTAAGAATCATCATTCCATTTATTAATTAAGATCCATTTATTATTTATTATTATTATTATTATTATTATTATTATTATTATTATTATTATTATTATTATTATTATTATTATTATTATTATTATTATTATTATTATTGTGTTTTGTAGAACTATTCGTGGTCAAGGCAGTCCAAGTGAAGGTGAAAACACAAAGAGATCAAGTTTTTATAGATTATGAAATTTTTAGTTTTTATTTGTGTTGTAATTTCTATATCCAACAGATAAAAAAAATACCATAGTAAAAAATAGTTGTAACTTGTAACATACTTTATGGGTAAGATAAATGCATCCCTATTATGTAGGCAATTATTATGTGGGTAATTAATGGACTGTGTGCTGTGATGGACTTATAAGTCCCACATTTTTATTTAGTTTTTATTTATTTTTTGTATAGTTAGTTATTATAGGATATAAATTGTCTATCTTACCCATAAATGGTATATTGACCTAATAGCAATTTAAGGGTAAAATAGGAAACTTGTATCACCAAAAATCTACTTGTAAAAGAAACCTCTCAAATTGCATGTGATATTATTTGTTTATATGGATAAATATGCTTTTTCAAATGTTAGTAATGGGCATATATGATACTATTAATTTATGTAAGTGGGTATGTATATGTGATTTTAAAAGTTAAGAAGGGTATATGAAGTTTAAAACTCTAATAATTTATTTTGTTTGGAGTCAGTATTTAGTAATATATATATATATATATATATATATATATATATATATATATATATATATATATATATATATATATATATATATATATATATATATATATATATATTGTCTTTCATATTTTTGTACCAAGTTAGAATTATATCATAAATTGGCAAATATATCATTGAGTTTGATCTAATGGTCCTCATAATAACCTAATGGTTATTATTTGCCATGTAATCCTTTACTTAATATTACTTGCTAGTAATATATATTGACTTTGTTATAGATACTAATTGAAATAAAATTAGAAGTATATTTTATACTTAAATAAAATCATCATTAAGCGCATACGTGGTAACTTGTCGAGTCACTTTCACCAAAAATCAACTTTTAATGCCAGAAAGCAAGTTGCATATTTTCTTCTCAAGTCTATTCTCTGTTATACTTTCCATCATCTTCCTGTACACATTTCTCTCAAGTACACCAATTTCATCCTTTTTTCTCGTATTTTTTATTTAAAAAAATGGAAGTTACTCAACCGAAGACAATCGAAAATCTTCCACAAGATATGCTTGTGGAAATTTTATCTCGAGTTGGAAGTTACTCATCCGACCAGTTGTTCATGTGTAAGTCGGTTTGCAAAAGCTTTTCGAAGCTTTCCAAAGATCCTTTACTATTAAAAAGGTTTTCCCTAGATCGGTGGCCTCTATTACCTTGGGGAAACCCTAGATTCTTTGTTTTTTATTTCATTGTATGATTTTTAGAAACCCTAATGCGATATTTCGCTGGGGTTTGATAGGTTATTTTGACGGTAGACATACCGATTATGGGCTTGAATGTCTCAAGCAAGCTTCGAACAGCCAACTTAAAGAGGCTGTTTATGTTTATGGTTTAATTATGTTTGCCTCTTGCAAAATAGAGGAAAAGCATGTCGGTTTACAAATTTTGAATGAAACATTCCCACCAGAGCCGGAGATGGTGGTTGCTGTGAGAACAAGGGTTTTTGATTTGCTGCGTTGTTTATGCTTATTTAACCGCCGTCATTTTGCTTACGTGGCAACGTCGTGCCCTATCTCTGACCACCGTGGTTATTTTCCACACATCCATGGGTTTGAACTCACGATACTGGAATGCATGTCGTGTTTTTGGGCTTATGAGTTGGGTGTTTTTGTAAACCGATTTGCATATAACTAGATTTATGTTAGTATCTTTTAGATTTTGTATAAATTATACTCCTTTAATTTAATGTAAATATTAGTAGTAATTTCTATTAATTATATGATGATCAGTTTATTTGCTTCCATTTTTCCTTCGTATTATCTGGATTGCTTCCATTTTGCTTAGGGTTTATCATCACAACATAGTTTTTAATTAATACATTTTAACATGAACCAATCAATGGTGCTGCACGAATTTATGTTCTTTATGCTAATAGAAACAAAGAACACCCAAAAAGGTGATTCCTTTTTAATGTTTGTTGTTGACTAGCTCTGCCCTTTTACTTGTATATATGTTTGTATGCAATTTGCTGTTGACTTGTTGCTTAAAACTGTCACCGGCCATTAGTCCCTTTCTAATCCAAAGTTCAACTAATATACCTTAAAAAGGAAGGATTCCATTTGTTTTGTTTCTTTTATTTTTTGTCTCTACTGCAGAATTCAATTGAGTGCAGAATTGAATTTAACTACTCATATTCTTTTATTTTCTTAACTGCAAAATTCATTGCTAATAATTCTATCCCAAGTAAATGTGAAAAGGCTAGGGGTCGTGTTCAATTCACATTATTAATTAGATCATTAACTAACATCATTAATTGCATCGTTAACTATATATTGTTTGGGTGACTTACTTTACGATCATGTAAACTGAATATATATACACTGAATACGCATTGAGAAACATAATCTATTTCTGCATTAATGTTGGTTTGGGAGCTCATTAAGAAACATAAAAACTTTACACGTTTGTTTATCCTGCAAAAGAAACAATCATGTTTTTTGGGCTATGTTTTAACTATTGATCGACAACCATATTTATTCAATGAATTGTTAAGGGTGTACCGATGGAAAATCGGCATCGATATGGAAGGAGTATTGGATAGAATTGTTGTTGAGAAATGTGAATTATAAGTTGTAAAATGTGTAGGCTCAATGGATTGTAAACCTAACTGCTTTGTTGATCTAATGATGTTAACTGTTACCTATATTGTTTTGTATCTCATGAAGTTAATGTAATAGTTTACGGTTTTAAAAAAAGAATCCATTTAATATGGCCCAACTACAATTCCCAGCTGAAATTTTGAAAATAAAAAATGAATCCATTAAATATGACACAACTATAATTCCCAGCTGAAATTTCAAAAATAAAAAATAAATCCATTAAATCTGGCCCAACTACAATTCCCAGCTTAAATCTGGCCCAACTATATTTTTTTAATTTTAGAAACAAAAGAGACATAAAATGGATTTAAACCCAGGTCAATCACTTGAAATAATAACACACAAGCCACTACGCCATCAATGCTTTTGAATATTTAATGGAAGTTAACTTATATAATACTTTAGTCCTTTTTGTAACAAAAGTGCAATAATACGACTTTAGTAAGGGTCCTAATATAGTCATATGATAGTTAGGACCTTAAATACTCAAGCGTCCTATTTTTCTGACCTTATTATCTTGTTGGTTGATCATTATGAGACACCAACAACATAGTGTCCTATTAAGTACATTTTTATGCAACTACAAATTTAAGGGTCCTAAGAGTTAGGACCTCAAATACCCAAGCGTCCTATTGTTGTGACCGTATTATCTTGTTGGTTGATCATTATGAGACACCAACAAGATAGTGTCCTATTAAGTACATTTTTATGCAACTACAAATTTAAGGGTCCTAAGAGTTAGGACCTCAAATACCCAAGCGTCCTATTGTTGTGACCTTATTATAAAAGCGTCCTATTTTTGTGACCTTATTATAAGTGTCCTAAAAAATAATAGGACCCCAAAATTGTGTGTCATATTAAACATCTTTTTAGGAAAAAGATTTATAAGCGTATCAACAATATGACCCAAAAATTAGGTGTCCTTAAAAATAATAGGACCCCAAAATTGTGTGTCATATCAAACATCTTTTTAGGACAAAGATTTATAAGCGTATCAACAATATGACCCAAAAATTAGGTGTCCTAAAAAATAATAGGACCCTAAAATTGTGTGTCATATCAAACATCTTTTTAGGACAAAAATTTATAAGCGTATCATTAATATGACCCAAAAATTAGGTGTCCTAAAAAATAATTGGACCCCAAAATTGTGTGTCATATCAAACATCTTTTTAGGATAAAGATTTATAAGCGTATCAATAATATGACCCAAAAATTATATGTCCTATTCTTAGGGCCCCACTTTATTAGCTTAGGATATTATAGGACCCCAAGAATTACCCCGTCCCAATTTTTAGTCGCTTAGGACGCTTTTTCGTAGGGGTCCCAGACGAGGGGTCCTAAGAACGCAGTTTTCTTGTAGTGCCCGTTCTTAAAATAAAAAAAATGGTTTTCAAAGGTCTTGTTTTCCCTAAGGCCAAACTTTTTGGATGATTCCGCCATATTGAGGTTCTTGATCCCGGTTGTGAAGCATGCGAGCGATTCTAAATTTGATAATTGAAGAGATTGAGTTTGTTGAAGGCTTGAACCTTGCTATTTTATTTATATTGAATAATAGTCTTGCTTGAGGACAAACAAGGTTCAAGTGTGGGGGAATTTGATATCGGCTCATTTATACATCTATTTCATGCGCGATATCGTGTTCTTTTGGTTATTAAGTTGTGAAAATTGAAGACTTTAGTTCATGATCTTAAAGAAAATGATAAAGTGAGCTCAAGAAGTCTTAGAGTTGATTTTATGAATAAATTCAGCAAGTTCCAGTATCAAATGAGCTTGGGACAAAGCAAAATACGAAGAAAATGATCGAATTCCAGCTCAGGGTCCCATCGCGGTCGCGATGGGGTGTATCCCGGCTACAATAGAATGATAGAACTCAATAGTTTCGAAGCAGCTAAGAATCACGGTCACGATTGTTATAGTCCGGTCGGAATGGCTGTTTTTCATCAAGGTCTCGGTCGCGAAACGGGGTCGGTGAGGACTCCGATTTTCCTACTATAAGTACCTCTAATAAACCCCTAACTTAGGGCAGCTATTATTTTACGAATTTTGGAGCTAGGAGGGACGTTTTTGAGGATTTAGAGGCCATTCATCATCAATTTTGAAGATCTTAACAACAAGGTTGAAGATTGGATCATCTAATTATCATTGGTACCCTAGTTTTTCATTATTTTAGTGATTCTATGATGAATACTACTTGGTCCAATTGTTTATTTGTTCTTTCTTTTACTATGCTAGGCTAACCTATTTGTGTCCACTTGATGTAAGACTTACGATTATGAATTGTTCTATCTTTTGATTTATTAAGGATTTTATATTTAATTATTCATGCTATTTTGAAAGATCCAATGTTGTGTTCATCTATATATCGTTAATTTAATTATACAGGTTATTGGATTTCGTTTATGTGAGTTTAGCAATATTCATAGCTTATACTTCATCTTTTAGATCTAGACAATTGTATGTGATTGCAATTGGTGATTAAATTGATATTGTGATAACACAATCGTGTAGGCTATAATGAGTGATCCCGATAGTCTAGGTTTTATGTGAGTTTAACCAAGAGAAAGTCTCGTTTAATTTAACATGGTAATCTGAACCTCTGAATGATAATTAATGTGAGTTAATTAAATTCATTATGCCTTTGGTTCATTGATTTCGTGAGACTGATGTGAACTAATTACCTAGACCTTTAATAACGGTTTTAATAAAAGAATAATCATAGTCATTTGTTAAGCATTAAAGTGGACACTGCTTCTCCTTATCTGGTTAATTCGTTAGTTTACTTTTGCTACTATTTTAATTCATTAAATACTTACAAAAACCCCCCAATTCTTAGGATAACTATTAGTTATTTCAATCATAAACACTTTTCTCTCCGTGGATGAACTTGTGCTTACTAGCTTCTTTATTACATTGATCAGGAATAGTTACCTGTATTCGTGTGTTAAATTAGTTAAGTTTAGTTCAATAAAAGTAGGTGTAGAAAATGCATGTCAGTAGACGAATTAATAAGGATCTTAGGACCGTTCTAAGCTTGATCTAATGGCGGAAAATACTAGAACAAGGTTCAATCGAATAACGGGTCATGTCGGGGTCGAATGAATCAAACTTAGGCTATATGCTAGATTAGGACGACTCCTAGATGTGTTATTCGGTGGGTGTTGAGGTTTAGGAGTGACTGGAATGAAGAAATACGATTAATTGGCCCAAAGAGGTCCATATGTAATAACTCTACAGAAATATCGATAGAATGATGCTTCTTGGATGTATGAGACTTCTTAGTTTGTTTCCCTTTCTTACACAATAGACAACCTTATGGAATCTGAAAACTCTTAATTTTAACACCCTCAACAAGCCCATTATGAACGAGAGTGTTCGTCTTTCTCAAACTCAAATGATGCATACGTTTATGCCATAAAATTGACTCTTGTTCAGTAGCTTTTGACATAAAGGCCTGATGACCTATTGCAGCTTTCACATGAGCCTTTTTCATATCAAGAATATAGAAATCTTTGCATCTTGGCACGGTCATAAGGATCATATCTTCTGGTATCACATACTCTTTTCTCAAAATATAGCATAACTTATCATCAAAATCAACTGTATACTTTTTGTCACCAACCTCAGATACAGAAAGCAAATTGTTTAACATCTGCTCAACATAATTCACCTTATTAAAACTGACACTTGCATAACCACCCTCATCTCCTGCAAAAAAAAAAAAAAAAAAAAAAAAAAAAAAAAACAGGTCCACTATCTACTACCATGACATTAGAAATTAAAGACAAGTTTCCCGTCATGTGCCTGGAAGCCCCACTATCAACAACCCATGTACTGCAGCGTGGATTGTAGGTGACCTGAACAAAAACATTAAGAGATTAGTTTGATAGGGTGTGATGTGTGCGAAACAATACATCTTTTACCCTCTAAATTTATACATGATTCAAACACTACAAATAAGCATACACAACTAACGAGCACTTAGAACCCGGTTTGTTTATTATAGTACTTTAATGTAAGTATTCGTTTCAAGTTCGTCCCAAGAGAGCGGTTTAAGTCGGATAATTGAAACTATTAATTGTCCTAGGGTTTGTTTGATTAGGGGGTTTTGATTGATTTTGATTAACAACTAAAACTTGCACAATTAAACAAACTTAAACTTAGCAAATAAGACTAGTAACAAGTAACGAGTTATGATGACCCGTCCTAATCCATCCGGACGAAGTCCATATTGATTATAAACGATTCACAACAGTTGATTACATCGCGAGGTACTTGACATCTATATGATACATTTTACAAACATTACATTCATTTTTGATAAGACAATCTTTCATTACATCGAAAGTTGACAGCATGCATACCATTTCATAATATATTTAACTATAATTGACTTAATAATAATCTTGATGAACTCAACGACTCGAATGCAACGTCTTTTGAAATATGTCATAAACGACTCCAAGTAATATCTCTAAGATGAGCAAATGCACAGCGGAAGATTTCTTTCATACATGAGAATAAACATGCTTTCAAGTGTCAACCAAAAGGTTGGTGAGTTCATTAGTTTAACATAAATAATCATTTCCATCATTTTAATAGACTACAAGATTTTCATTTCTCATAAACATACGTCCCATGCAAAGAGACAAAAATAATTCATATGGTGAACACCTGGTAACCGACATTCACAATATGCATATAAGAATATCCCCATCATTCCGGGATCCTCCTTCGGACATGATATAAATTTCGAAGTACTAAAGCATCCGGAACTTTGGATGAGGCTTGTTGGGCCCAATAGATCTATCTTTAGGATTCGCGTCAATTAGGGTGTCTGTTCCCTAATTCTTAGATTACCAGACTTAATAAAAAAAGGCATATTCGATTTCGATAATTCAACCATAGAAAAATACATATGACGACATTGAACAACTGAACAATGCAGGGTTGGCCTCGGATTCACGAACCTATATCATTTGTATATTTATTAATATACATAATTTGTATTCGAGCAAATATATTATTATTAGTGATGTAATTCATTTATATAGTAGGTTACTAAGTTTCATGATATATGTTTTCATTTTATATATATATATATATATATATATATATATATATATATATACATACATACATATATATATATATATATATATATATATATACATATATACATATATATATATATACATATATACATATATACATATATATATACATATATACATATATATATATATACATATATACATATATATATACATATATATATATATATATTAATATAGTTAAGTTATGTGTATTGAATATATATATATATATATATATATATATATATATATATATATATATATATATATATATATATATATAATCTTTATTTTTATGTTTATAAATTTAATAATGTCATTAATACTTTTATTTTCATAATCGTAATTATCTTAATAATAATGATATAGATAATACAGAATACGATAATAATGATAGTTTTAGTAAAAATAATACTTTTAGTAAAAATGGTAATTTTTAATAGTTTTAATAGAAATTTCAAAAAAAAAAAATCATAAGGTATTACTAATATTAATATTTAACTGTTAATTCAGTTATTGACACTTTGTAATATTAATAATGATAATACTAATAATAATACCTATGTTACTGATAATCATAATACTTTTGTTAATAATAATAATAATAATAACAATAATAATATTAGTAAAATACAAACGATACTTTTAATAATTATAGTAGTTTTTAATAAAATGACATGTTTAATAATAATGATGATGAAAATAATAGTTTTTATAGTAATTCCTAATACCTAATAATAATTTTAGTAATACTTATATAAATTCTAATGTTATTAACATTCCTAATACTTAAAAGTATAAATATGATATAATTAATAATAATCATAATATTAGTAATAATTTACTTTCTTTAATCATTATAATAATAATAATAATAATAAGTGTTAATTTATAATAGTAGTAATTATAATATTAATAATAAAAATAATCAATATAATGATAATGATAATGATAATAATTATAACAATAATAATATTAACAACAATAATAAAAATAATAATTTTTGTGATGAGAACTACCTTCCAATAATCTTTTTAAAAAAAAATTGCCCCGAGCCGGGCTGGAACTCGCGACCTCTCGCTCACCTGCTTAACTCCCTAACCATCACTCCGCCTGCTGTCTTTCTCAATTAATACACAACCTTAATTATAGATAAACCGTTTTTATCTGTTTCAAATTCTTCTTCTTCTCCACTCAATTCACTTCGACCAGAAAATCGATTTAATAACAATGAAATTGATTTAAGACTCATAATTCACACAGAATCAAACCTAATGAGTGTTTTCTAGATCAACAGAAATCGAGAGTTTAAAAAAAAATAGCAGCAGCAGGTATGACGATATACTTTATGAACTAAAAATCAATTTCAAAATTTTAGGATGTTTTAGCTAAAGAATTCTACATGAAATATGTGGTAAAACATTCCTATAAACTTTCTGTAACATTAACTGGATCCAAAACATTGAATTGACCTCGAATTTCTTGATGAACGAATCTTTTGACTTTTGAATGTAAAACTTTGACTCTTGAATTCGTTCTTGTTTTGAGAAATTGGAAATTGAGACTTGGCTGAAAGATTAAGTAAACGATTCCTAACATAATAGCATTTACACATTTTAAAATTTCTTTTAAAATCGATCCGGTGTACTTTGAGTTCAAGAACAGAGCTGTGTTCTCGTGTGCTTCATATAATTTGTAAAATTAAATAAAATTTAAAGCTGTAGAACGTGTAGTATCATTGATAGAGGTAATGGAAGGTTTAATGTTGTTTTTAACAATTGGAAGGAATCGTTTTATGTAGTAATTGTCAACGAAAAAAATCAATCAGAAACAAATATAAAATTAAAAGAGGTAAAAGTTGATCATGACTCTCAACTGATTTTGGTTGTATCCTCTAAATTGATTCGATTTATTACCAAATGTAGAGACAGAAACAAATTTCTAACACAGTATGGAAAGCTACTTCAAACAAAATTGGTACGTAATTAACAAATGATAAATACATTAATAATAATACTAATTAATAATATTTATATTAAATATTATTAATAAAATACTGATAATAATAATTTAAAGAAAATAATACTGATAATAATATGAGAACATTAATAATAACAAAAATGATACTCTTAATAAGTTTGTTAATAATAATCTATAAGAATAAGAATAATAATAATAATAAAAAGGGTAATAACAATATTTATAAAAATAATTATAATAATATGATAATATTATTTATAATTATAATGATAACCATGATCATAACAATACTAATAATAATATAACAAATTACATGTAACAATTTCTTATTATACTTTTAATAATACTTATAATACTTAATGCTAATAATGATAATGATATTATTAAACAAAAAGGTAGAATTTTTATCACATTATATGTGTCAAATCTCATATATGGTAATATTAATAATACTGATATTAATACAAGTCTTCATTTTAATGAAAGTACTAATATTATCAATATGACATTTATATTTTATCTTGTAATTACCTTTAATATTACAATTTATTAATTATGTAATATTTAATAATTATATAACATATATATACAATACCATACATTTAATATTTAATATAACACCATATATATAACTATCAATTCTATAAAAATCATATTCATATATATATATATATATATATATATATATATATATATATATATATATATATATATATATATATATATATATATATATATATATATATATATAGCTTCTTTTTAAATTGTTTAATTATTTTGTATCTTGTTTTTACATATTTATTCCTAATGGTTAAATTATATTTTAAAATTTCAAATTAGTATACATATACTTACATTTATATATACATATTTATTTACAAACAGTCGTTCGTGAATCGTCGGGAATAGTCAAGGGTTAAATATATACATGAAATAGTTTAAACTTTTTGAGACTCAACTTTACAGACTTTCTTATCGTGTCGAAACCATATAAGATTCAAGTTTAAATTTGGTCGGAAATTCCCGGGTTATCACAGTACCTACCCGTTAGAGAAATTTCGTCCCGAAATTTGAGTGAGGTGGTCATGGATAACAATAAAAATGTTTTCATGACGAATATGAGTTGATAAATTGAGTTTTATCATCGTTGAGTAATATGGATAAAAATAATTCGAATTTTCGAAGAGTACGAATGTAGCTATCACCAAAGAGTGAATTTAGAAAATAAGATTCATCTTAACTTTTGACAGAGTCAGGGTTGAATTTAGAAAATAAGGTGCGTCTTAACTTTTGATGTTGTCTTGGTTGAATTCCGGAATTCAAGAGATTTAAAGAAAATCTTCGAAATCTAAAAGATTTGATTCTTCGGTGAGTAAGGAAATTAAGATCTCTATTATTTAATACGGTGATCTGCCTCGATTACCCTGTCTGCTATTTTCATTATAAATTAAGCTCTTCTGTTCCATTATTCTCACCATTCCTATACTTCCTTTCTTAGTTAAAAGATTGTGAAAATGCTTAGTCCAGTTCTAATCCTTGATACTTTCCTAACCTTCATATCTGTCATTCTTCTTTTCAATCTTCCACCAGAAAAATTTGTTTACTTTTACTTTTACCCTGGGGTGATACTATTCTTAATTATGCCGTGTCTTTATTTTGCTATTCCTATTAACATCCATGGTTTGTAACCTCCGTGTTGTTATTGGGCTTTATATTTTCTCTTATATTTTGGAGCCCTTTGCCTTTTTATTATCCTCCCGACCTCTAGTAAAGTGAGTAACGGTTCAGAATTCGTAAGCATGGAGTTTCGAATGAACTTAATGTTATAAACAAGAAAGAACGTTACCGCACGATTTGATTTGTCAAATTACCTGAATCACTGAGAATAGAACTATCAAGAATATATTTTCTTGATATGTTCAGAAGTTAAGCAGAATGAAGAAGTTATGTAACATGGCACCTGATGAAGTTATGGTCTGTGAATAATCAAGTTTCATTAGAAACTCAGCATGACTTACTGTAATATAATCACGTTGATCAAGTGTCATTATATTATACTAATTCATGCGTCAATTTCTTTACATTTCTCCAGGATTCATTCATAAATTAAATTTACATTTTACAGAAGTTTCCAATATAATGAAATACAGGTAACACGAAGAGGTATATAATTTAGGACGAGAATATTTATGAAAATATCTTCAGAAATATCGAAGATATTTATGATGATATTTTGGAATTTTTAAGTTCGATGGTTGAAGAAGAAAGATTTTTCGCAAGATTTTAACATGAGTACGGAGCAAGATATTCGTTGAAGTTTTCATCGGATCCAGAATTACCTGGATTCTTTGAATGTTTGGTATGGTCCTTGTATTTGTCCTTGGTCTCCTTCGTGGTTAGCTCAATCCGTTTTCCAGTTCTAACTTTTCTGAGCTTTTCTAACATACTATTCTTTATCATCAAACTTCCGATGATTAAGGTTGTTTACGGTTGTCTATGGTTTCTGCTGCTTCATTCAGCTTTTTCAACATTCAAAGTATTGATTTGTGACTGAATGCTTTTCAGAATTTCAGAATGAGAGATCATAATTCTAAGAGATAAATGTCATACATATAACTGTTGATGTAGATATGCTGTGAGTTTTCAAAGCACTGATTGCTAATTCCCGGTAATTGGTATGGCAGTTCTCGTTACAAGATGCGGATGATTATATGATAGGGTTTCAATGAATAAATATAATGATTTGTCAGAGAGATTTAAGCCAAGAAGCAACGAGGTTGCTGGTACGTCTACTGGTAATATGGTGGAATATAAAAGAATTCTCCGGTATCAAAAGGGTAATCGTATATATCAGGATTATAGTAAGCTACTTCGAATGAAAAGTCGAAGTTGACTTGCTGGAGCTGTGACAAAATTGGCTAATTTGGAAAGGGATTGCAAAGTTATTTTAGGTAATATTAACACTAAGAAATTAGCATAGCTACGTTTTAAACGTTTACTCAGTTGCCGAGTGTTTCTCAGGTGAATAGCTATATGCATCAATCTTTTCTTCTGTAGATGATTTGTGGTTGGTTCATCCTCTAGATTGAGGTGTTTTCAAGAATTACGAAAGGTTTGGACGCAGATTGTAATCGTCAAGATACAAATGAGGTTTTAGGGTGAAATCAAGTGGCAAACTTGAAGATTTGTTTAGTTTTATATGTTATAATCAATATTTCAATTCATTTTAATTGTCCAATGTTGGTAGTCCTCGATTGATAGTCCACAGTTAGTAATTCAACAATTCATATATAATTTAATATATAATATTCGAATTAATTAATACGTATCATGACCCGTATTCGTCTCAGACTCAATCACAACTCAAACTATATATATTATTGTAGAACCAACCTCAACCCTGTATAGAGAACTCGATCATTACAGTATATAGAGTGTCTATGGTTATTCCAAATAATATATATATATATATATATATATATATATGCGTCGATATGATATGTCAAAACCTTGTCTACGTGTCCCGATATTTAAAGTGAGTAAAAATAAATAACTGAAATTAAATGATGATAATTAAAGTGTGCAAAGTAAATAACAGAAATTAAATGACGATAAATAAAATTGCGATAATTAAATTACGATAAATAAACTGTGATAAATAAAATGTAATTAGTTAGCTAGGAACAGTTAGCGTGAATTCTTAACAAATTTTATTTCTCATAGTTAATTTGTTTGTTTCTAACAAATTTTATTTTGTCTAATGTTTTCTTCATTATGCCACTTGTTGGATTCTGATAGGTCAAATTCCAAATATGAAATTGAATGAAAATGGTTATTCTGTGGTGAACGGATACGTATATCGGTGGTTGTAAATAGGATAGTAAATGACTGTTGAATTAGATTTGAAAGAATGTACAGTGTACTTATTAATGTGAAATTTAAATATTCCTCGGGTATTACCTACCCGTTAAAATATTTTCATCATTAACAGTTTGTACGAAAGAATTTTCAATTACAACCTTTATGAAAATATATATACATATATATCTTCTTCAGATGTAATAGTGGAATTAATGAGTCAATATGATATTAAACTCATTTGAGTTATCGTTAGAATAAGAATATATAATCTCTAAAACATTAGAGATTATATAATCATCATGTCGAACAAAGATAAATGATGTAGAACGTCATGTAGAACGATGATTATACTCGAGGTACAGAATGAGATGTTGAGGCATGTGATGTTGAAACTTGGGTTGTTGGTGGTACTGTTGGTGCCGGTGATGTTGTTGAAGCTGGTACGTTTTGCACCATATTTTCCAAGGCTACAACTCGAGCGCGAAGCTCGTTAACTTCTGCTATTACTCCGGGATGATTGTCGGTCAGAACAAGTGGATGAATAAGTTTTAGAATTGTGGATAGAATATAATCGTGTCGAGATATCCTGGAAATGAGGCTGAATATGGTGTTTCGGATAAACTTGCCGGTAGGTGCTTCAGGTTCTTCGCCAAGAGGACAATTTGGTGGATGAAAAGGATCGCCTTCTTCGCGTCTCCTTTGTTTAAATCGACTACGAACCCATCAGATGAATTGGGGATGACTGATTGATTGATTCGTTCTGGTGACACCGCTTTTGGAGCTTAGGTGAATATCCATATCGAAATAGTTGTCGGAATAACTATCGGAATAGCTATCGAAATCTGAGGGACTCGAAATGGTGGAGGGATTCATCTCGTACGATCAGATGAAGGATTTTCGATAAGAAATAGATTATAGGATGTAGATTAGTACCCTGCAGTACATGATTTACATATGCATACATAATACTAAAATCCCATAAGTTACGGAGAAATCTACGGAAGCTATCAGGCAAAGGTAACAATAACAGACATGCTAAGATATGAATTTATCTATACACAGTCTATGCAATAGAGGCAGTAAGACGTGTCTACACTTTAAAGATGATAAGCAAATAATTTTCGACACTAATGATAAGCAAAACTTTTGACATGCAGACACGGTCGAAGTCCAGACTCACTAATGCATTCTAACAACTTATCAGTTATACACACTAATGCAGACCTGGTTCGCTAAGACCACCGCTCTGATACCAACTGTGATAACCCATCCTAATCCATCCGGACGAAGTCCATATTGATTATAAACGATTCACAACAGTTGATTACATCGCAAGGTACTTGACCTCTATATGATACATTTTTACAAACATTACATTCGTTTTTGATAAGACAATCTTTCATTACATCGAAAGTTGACAGCATGCATACCATTTCATAATATATTTAACTATAATTGACTTAATAATAATCTTGATGAACTCAATGACTCGAATGCAACGTCTTTTGAAATATGTCATAAACGACTCCAAGTAATATCTCTAAGATGAGCAAATGCACAGCGGAAGATTTATTTCATACCTGAGAATAAACATGCTTTCAAGTGTCAACCAAAAGGTTGGTGAGTTCATTAGTTTAACATAAATAATCATTTCCATCATTTTAATAGACCACAAGATTTTCATTTCTCATAAACATACGTCCCATGCAAAGAGACAAAAATCATTCATATGGTGAACACCTGGTAACTGACATTCACAATATGCATATAAGAATATCCCCATCATTCCGGGATCCTCTTTCGGACATGATATAAATTTCGAATTACTAAAGTATCCGGTACTTTGGATGGGGCTTGTTGGGCCCAATAGATCTATCTTTAGGATTCGCGTCAATTAGGGTGTCTGTTCCCTAATTCTTAGATTACCAGACTTAATAAAAAAAGGCATATTTGATTTCGATAATTCAACCATAGAATGTAGTTTCAATTACTTGTGTCTGTTTCGTCAAACATTTATAAAGCAGCGCATGTATTCTCAGTCTAAAAAATATATATTGCAAAAGCATTTAAAAAGGGAGTAATGAAACTCACAGTACTGTATTTTTAGTAAAAATACATATGACGACATTGAACAACTGAACAATGCAGCGTTGGCCTCGGATTCACGAACCTATATCATTTGTATATTTATTAATATACATAATTTGTATTCGAGCAAATATATTATTATTAGTGATGTAATTCATTTATATAGTAGGTTACTAAGTTTCATGATATATGTTTTCATTTTATATATATATTATATATATATATATATATATATATATATATATATATATATATATATATATATATATATATATATATATATATATATATATATATATATATATATAATCTTTATTTTTATGCTTATAAATTTAATAATGTCATTAATACTTTTATTTTCATAATCGTAATTATCTTAATAATAATGATATAGATAATACAGAATACGATAATAATGATAGTTTTAGTAAAAATAATACTTTTAGTAAAAATGGTAATTTTTAATAGTTTTAATAGAAATTTCAAAAAAAAAATTATAAGGTATTACTAATATTAATATTTAACTGTTAAGTCAGTTACTGACACTTTGTAATATTAATAATGATAATACTAATAATAATACCTATGTTACTGATAATCATAATACTTTTGTTAATAATAATAATAATAACAATAATAATATTAGTAAAATACAAACGATACTTTTAATAATTATAGTAGTTTTTAATAAAATGACATGTTTAATAATAATGATGATGAAAATAATAGTTTTTATAGTAATTCCTAATACCTAATAATAATTTTAGCAATACTTATATAAATTCTAATGTTAATAACATTCCTAATACTTAAAAGTATAAATATGATATAATTAATAATAATCATAATATTAGTAATAATTTACTTTCTTTAATCATAATAATAATAATAATAATAATAATAATAATAATAATAATAAGTGTTAATTTATAATAGTAGTAATTATAATATTAATAATAAAAATAATCAATATAATGATAATGATAATGATAATAATTATAACAATAATAATATTAACAACAATAATAAAAATAATAATTTTTGTGATGAGAACTACCTTCCAATAATCTTTTTAAAAAAAATTGCCCCGAGCCGGGCTGGAACTCGCGACCTCTCGCTCACTCGCTTAACTCCCTAACCATCACTCCGCCTACTGTCTTTCTCAATTAATACACAACCTAAATTATAGATAAACCGTTTTTATCTGTTTCAAATTCTTCTTCTTCTCCACTCAATTCACTTCGACCAGAAAATCGATTTAATAATAATGAAATTGATTTAAGACTCATAATTCACACAGAATCAAACCTAATGAGTGTTTTATTGATCAACAGAAATCAAGAGTTTAAAAAAAATAGCAGCAGCAGGTATGACGATATACTTTATGAACTAAAAATCAATTTCAAAATTTTAGGATGTTTTAGCTAACGAATTCTACATGAAATATGTGGTAAAACATTCCTATAAACTTTCTGTAACGTTAACTGGATCCAAAACATTGAATTGACCTCGAATTTCTTGATGAACGAATCTGTTAACTTTTGAATGTAAAACTTTAACTCTTGAATTCATTCTTGTTTTGAGAAATTGGAAATTGAGACTTGGCAGAAAGATTAAGTAAATGATTCCTAACATAATAGCATTTACACATTTTAAAATTTCTTTTAAAATCGATCCGGTGTACTTTGAGTTCAAGAACAGAGCCGTGTTCTCGTGTTCTTCATATAATTTGTAAAATTAAATAAAATTTAAAGCTGTAGAACGTGTAGTATCATTGATAGATGTAATGGAAGGTTTAATGTTGTTTTTAACAATTGGAAGGAATCGTTTTATGTAGTAATTGTCAACGAAAAAAAATTAATCAGGAAAAAATATAAAATTAAAAGAGGTAAAAGTTGATCATGACTCTCAACTGATTTTGGTTGTATCCTCTGATTTAATTCGATTTATTACCAAATGTAGAGACAGAAACAAATTTCTAACACAGTATGGAAAGCTACTTCAAACAGAACTGGTACGTAATTAATAAATGATAAATACATTAATAATAATACTAATTAATAATATTTATATTAAATATTATTAATATAATACTGATAATAATATGAGAACATTAATAATAACAAAAATGATACTCTTGATAAGTTTGTTAATAATAATCTATAAGAATAAGAATAATAATAATAATAATAAGGGTAATAACAATATTTATAAAAATAATTATAATAATATGATAATATTATTTATAATTATAATGATAACCATGATCATAACAATACTAATAATAATATAACAAATTACATGTAACAATTTCTTATTATACTTTCAATAATACTTATAATACTTAATGCTAATAATGATAATGATATTATTAAACAAAAAGGTAGAATTTTTATCACATTATATGTGTCAAATCTCATATATGGTAATATTAATAATACTGATATTTATACAAGTCTTCATTTTAATGATAGTACTAATATTATCAATATGACATTTATATTTTATCTTGTAATTACCTTTAATATTACAATTTATTAATTATGTAATATTTAATAATTATATAACATATATATACAATAACATACATTTAATATTTAATATAACACCATATGTATATAACTATCAATTCTATAAAAATCATATATATATATATATATATATATATATATATATATAGCTTCTTTTTAAATTGTTTAATTATTTTGTATCTTGTTTTTACATATTTATTCCTAATGGTTAAATTATATTTTAAAATTTCAAATTAGTATACATATACTTACATTTATATATACATATTTATTTACAAACAATCGTTCGTGAATCGTCGGGAATAGTCAAGGGTTAAATGTATACATGAAATAGTTCAAACTTTTTGAGACTCAACTTTACAGACTTTTCTTATCGTGTCGAAACCATATAAGATTCAAGTTTAAATTTGGTCGGAAATTCCCGGGTCATCACACGAGTAACCAAATATTAAGAACTTAAACTAATTAACTAAGTAGTGTTCACTTACCTAATCCTCTCTAAGCTTGGATTGACCCGTTTTACCCAAATTGCTATCGCACTAGTGGTTGAACTATTAAATATTTAGCATCACTACTAAACCTCAAATCAAATAACACTCTGCGAATTCACATAAGCATTATATCCTAAGATCGAGTTAAGCATGATTTGGTCATTGAGATTAAGCTTGGGTTGAAATCACTTAAAACCCCCAACTATCGAAATCACTTAAGATAATCGACACTACTATGTTGACTAAAGGCCAATTGAAAACCAACCTAGATCAAGAACACAATCACTTATAATTCCTAAGCTAGTTGTCTAGATCACCCACTGTGTCGAAGCACACATTGATTCACTTCTCAAATTACTAAGAGAGCTACTCAACATATGTAATCAAAGTCAAGCCTAAAACAAACTCATAGCAATGGATATTTAGCTAACTCAACAACACATGATCATGTAATTCATTCAAACAACATTATTCAGTAGATTAAGGTCATATCTTATGCATTAGAGATTCAAAGATAAGCAAATACAAGTGATTTAGCCAAACATAGCAAAGATTACACTACCAATAAGCATAAAAACATCAATAAACATCATCTTGAGTGATTACAAGCATTTAGTTCAAAGCTAGATGAAGAAAAACAAAGATTACAACTAATTAGTGCAAAATGAGTAAAGTAAAGTGGAGATTACAACCTAAAAAGATAAAGAGAAGAAGATCTAAGCTATAATTATAAGATAAACAAGAACAAAATCAATTAAAACTAAAGCATTCATCATTATAAGTAGAGAAAATAAGAACAAGTGCTAAAATGGAAAGGAAATTACAAAATGGAGAATGGATAATGTAGATCTAGCATCTAGCTTCACTAATCTTTGACTTGAAACATGAAATTAGGCTTTGATCTTGACGGAATCATGATTGGAACCTTTTTAGGGCTCTAAAATGGCCTAAGGAAGCAGCTCTCTAACTCAAAAACCCCAAATTTGCTTTTATAGGTCGGCTGAATTTTTTTGGCTGAATCAGCGCCAGGAGCGGCGCTTTTGGCACATAGGAGCGGCGCTTTTGTGCTGGAGCGGAACTTTTGCCCACTGATCTTTTTAACACACGTTTTAGCACATAGGAGCGCCGCTTTTGACCTTAGGAGCGCCGCTTTTGACCCTGGAATTTCATTTTCACTCCAAAACTTCACTTGGTTCATTCCTTTGGACTAAGGGTTGATTCCTTAGCATAAATATGAACTTTAAACCACTTTTGTCCCGAAACAACTAAATACCACAAACCGCTCACTAATCATCACAACCCGTATCGAAATGTCACGAAAGTAGGGAGATATTGCGAAGATAAATATGTATATTTTGAGCAATATCAGGGTGACCCATGCCCTAATGGCGGTGGGTTTCCCATCAACACCAACAACTGGCAATTCCACCCATCGACCCTAAGATCCTGATGGACCATCGGAGTTCTGAACACCATTCCCTCCGATTTTCATTTACAAACAGTATTTTTAGGCACTGGTTTCTTATAATAGTCTTTTGTTTGAAAAACTTTACTATCATTTGACCTTAAAGAAAGAGATGTTGATATGAGTGAAGGTGATCTTTTTAAAAAAAACACGTTTAGGACTCTGATCAAACTTCCTATGTGGTGTTCGACTAAAAGTTTTACAATTCACAACACTATGTCCCGACTACCACAACTAATGCATTTAGCTTCAACAAAATGAGTACAGTTATCAAATTGATTTCTAGGAGGTGTGGATTGTCTCTTATGTGGACTGGTCTGTTTTCTGTGTGGTGTGGGTGTTGCTTCCTGTTGCTTTAAATACTGTCTACATCTAGGAGGCACATATTTTGGCACACTACTAGACTTCAGACCCTCCCCTTCAGGTGGTGGTCTAATGAGAGGACCAAAAATATCCTCATTCTTAACATTAGGTCCCCGCTGGAACTTAAGTGGTATTAGCGGTGTGTATTTTCTTTTAGATATCCTAGAACTCTCAACAGGTCTTGGTTTTGGTTTCTGATTGTTACTATCCCTACGAGCATTCAGAGGATTTTTCAAAATGGTAATTGGTTCCATCTTGATAGCTTGCACACATACATCATGCTTACTTGATTTCTTTTATATTTATATATAAATGTGGACTTGACTAGGTAACAAGCATACTAGAAACAATGACTCGGTAGTTGTAATTAGTAAGTTTTCTGTTTAAGATTCGTCCTAAGAGAGCGGTAATTGCTAGTTGAATCGATGAAAACTTATAATCATCTTAAGGTTTATTTGGTTGGGGGTTTGTATTTTGAAATGTTTTGATTAACAATTATAACTAATAACAAATAGCAAGTAACTAAATATCGAAATCTAAATTAATTAACTAAATAGTGTCCACTTATTTAATCCACCCATATGCTTGGATTGCCCCGTTTTACCTAACTTGCTATCACATTCGTTGTTGAACTATTAGATGTTTAGCATCACTACTAAACCTTAATCTAGTCACACTATGCAAACTCACATAAGTATTGTATTATAAGATCAAGTTGAATCATGAGTAGTCATTGAGATTATGCTTGGATTAAAATCACTTAGACCCCTTCGATTATCAAAATCACTTAAGATAATCGAACACCACTATGTTGACTAAAGGCCAATTGAAAACCAACACAAACTAAGAACACAATCACTTGAAATCCCGAATTTGGTTGTCTAGATCACTAAAGGTGTTGAAGCACAAATTGTTTCACTAATCAAATCACTTAGAAAAGCTAGAATATCTATGTATTTAAAGTAAAGCCTAAAACAAATGCATAACAATGGATTCATAGCTAACTCAATAACACTTACTCCTATATTTCATTCAAACAACTTTTATTCAATAATTTAGGGTCAATCCTTACATTAGGGTTTCATAAATAGGCAAATACAAGTAAATTAGCCAAGCATGGCTAAATCAAAGCTAAACAAAGATGAACAATCACAAACAAGATCCATATTCAACTATTACAAGTATTTAATGTAAAAACGAGAGAGTAAAGGTGGAGATTATAACCCAAATGAAGAAACAAAGTAAATCTAATGCTGTGATGACCCAGAAATTTCCGATCAAATTTAAAATTTAATCTCTATATGTTCCCGACACGATAAGCAAAATCTGTAATGTTGAGTCTTGAAAAGTTTGAAACTATATTCATGTAATTAATTACCCATTGACCAACCATTTGTCCGACGATTCATGAACGTCATAACTTGTATTAATATGGATATATATGGATTATATATAACTTGAATATATGATAATTAAGTATCTCATTAAATATATTAACAATGGATTATATACATAAAATGAGACTACTAACTTAAGGACTTCGAAACGATATATATATATATATATATATATATATATATATATATATATATATATATATATATATATATATATATATATATATATACATGTACAAATAACGCTTAACGACGTTAAAACTTCTAAGTTAAAATAAATATATATGTATTGTATTAAGATGGATTTCCACTATACAGTTATGTCGATATGGATTTCCATTCGGGCTCCCAAAGCAGTGTCACCGGAATGGATCAACCAATTTCCCATCATCTATTCTGGATGAATTGGGGATGGGTTCGTAATATACTAAATCACTGGAGAAAAGAAGAAGACAATCCCTTCCATCCACCAAATTATCCTCTTGGCAATGAACCCGAAGCACTTACCGGTGAACCTGTTCGAGAAACCATTTTCTCTCTCATTTCTAGAGTATCTCGTCACGATTATATACTATCCCATATTACGAATCTTATCCATCTGCTCGCTCCAACCGTCAATCATCCTGGTATAATAGAAGAAGTCAACAAACTTCGCGCTCGGGTAGTGGCTTTAGAGAATATAGTGCGAAGGTTACAAACACCAGCAGCAGCCCCAGCAGCATAATCAGCACCACCATCATCAATGCTAACGGTACTTTTATTACCCCCAACCACAACCGCGTCGTAAACCTCAACATCACAATCTGTACCTTGGATATCAACAACACACGCCTCAATATCACCATCTGTACTTTGAGTATGATCTTCGTTCTACATATCGTTCTACATCAATTATCTTCGCTTTACGTATCGTTCTACCTCATCTCTTCGTTCGACATGGCGATTATGTAATCTCTAATGTTTTAGAGATCATGTAATCTAGTACTAACGATAAATCAAATGAGTTTAATATCTTATTGACTCATTAAATCCATGATTACATCTGAAGAAAATATATATGTATGTATATTTTCATAAAGATTGTAACTAAAAATTCTTTTGCACAAACTGTTAATGATGAGAATATTTTAACGGGTAGGTAATACCCGAGGAATATTTAGATTTCACATTAATAAGTTACACTGTACATTCTTCAAATCGGATTCAATGATCATCTATTACCCTATTTACATTCACCGATATATGAATCTGTACACCACAGAATAACCATTTTCATTCAATTTCATATTTGGGTTTTGACCTATCAGAATCCAACAAGTGGCATAATGAAGAAAACATTGGATAAAATTTGTTAGAAGCAAACAATCTAACTATGAGAAGAATTTTGTTAAGATTCCACGCTAACTGTTCCTAGCTAACTGTTCCTAGCTAACTGATTACATTTTATTTATCGCAATTTATTTATCGCAATTTATATTCTCGCAATTTTATTTATCGTTATTTAATTTTTGTTATTTACTTTACGCACTTTAAAAATTGGGACACATGTACACAATACGTCGGATTAATTATGAGACAATACGTTGTACAATGGGTCACGATACGTCGATTAATTCTATATACGCACTGCTAACTGTGGACTGCTAACTGTAGACTATCAACATTGGACAATTAAAACGAATTAAAATATTGATTATAACATATGAAACTAAACACTTCTTCAAGCTTGCCACTTGATTTCATCTTCAACCTCATTTGTATCTTGATGAATACAATCTGCGTTCAAACCTTTCATGATTCTTGAAAACATCTCAATCGGGAGAATGAACCAACCGCACCTCATCTACGGAAGAAAAGATTTTTGCATATATTTATGCACCTGAAAAGCTCTCAGAAACTAAGTAAATATTTAACCTGTATCTGTGCCAGCTTCATTGGCATTGATATTATCAAAAATAATTTTACGATTCCGTTTCAAAGTAGCCAATTTTTGTCACAGTTCCAGCAAGTCAACTTCGACTAGCCTTATTCTAACCTCGATAGACACATTGCCCTTTCGCCATCGTTATTAGGGAACCTTTCATATTCTACCACATCAGCAGTAAAATTACCAACAACTCCATTACTCAATGGTTTAAGTCTTTCTGAAAAGCCATTATAATTGTTCGTTAAAACTTGACCGTATATTCACCCACATCCTGTACCAAGAATTGACGTACCAATTACCGGGAATCAGCAATCAGTATTTTGAAAATCTCGCAGAACTTCTCCAGTTATACCTATAACGTCTATTCCCAAGAATTACATACTTCGAATGTGAAGTTTCTAAAAAACACCCTGAACTACGAACTAGTTCTTGAAATGCTGATGAAGCAGCAAAAACTGTAAACGACTTTAACAGTCAATAGTTTGATGATAAAGTATAATGTGTTTGTAAATCTCAGAAAAAGAGAAGGTTTAGAACTGGAAAACGGATTGAGCAAAGTATGAAAGAGGCTGTAGATAAATCATAAAGACTAAACCTGCCTTCAAAGGATCCAAATGATTCAGTGTCTGCTGAAATCGTTAGCAAACACCTCACTGCTTATTCTAAACCTTTCCAGATGATATTCTTCATCATCATCTTATCTTAAATATTATAAGATATCTTTGCATCTTTCATTATACATATTCTCCATATTTTTGGAGATATTTTCACAACTATTCTTATCTGAGATCATTTATCTCTCCATAATATCTATCCTACATCATAAAAGAAACTATGTTAGTTTCTAAAATCTAAAACCTTCTAAATTGAAGTATGAATGTTTTTGAAGTAGTGTTGGGAACTGAAGCATGAATTAGTATAATATAATGACACTTGATCAACGTCATTATATTACAGTAAGTCATGTTGAGTTTCTAATGGAATGTGATGATTCACAGTACCATCATCATGTGCCATATTACACGACTCTTACATTCTATCCAATCTCCAAACATATTAAGAACATATCATCTTGATAGTTCTATCTTTCTGGATATACTGGTAATTTGACAAATCAAGATCATGTCATTACGATTCCCTCCTTAGAACATTAACTATGTTCAATTCAAAATCTATACCTACAAATTCCAGACCATTATTCGCTTGACTTGAAGTCGGAAAGAGGAGACAAAAGTATATAACTCTTGAATATAAAAGAAAATATAAAGCTCGACAATAGCACATAAATTACAAATCATGTATATCAATACGTATTGCAACGTAAAGACACGGGAGAATTAAAAACATTATAATCCCAAGGAAATAATAGAAGTGAATAGATTCTTCCGGCGGTAGATGAAAGAGAAGAATGACAGATATGAAAGTTAAGAGTATATCAAGGATCAGAATGGGATGAAGCATATTAACGAATGCTTTAAGGTATGAATTGACCCAGAAATTTCCGATCAAATTTAAACTTTAATCTCTATATGTTCCCGACACGATAAGCAAAATCTGTAATGTTGAGTCTCGAAAAGTTTGAAACTATATTCATGTAATTAATTACCCATTGACCATCCATTTGTCCGACGATTCATGAACGTCATAACTTGTATTAATATGGATATATATGGATTATATATAACTTGAATATCTGATAATTAAGTATCTCATTAAATATATTAACAATGGATTATATACATAAAATGAGACTACTAACTTAAGGACTTCGAAACGATATATATATATATATATATATATATATATATATATATATATATATATATATATATATATATATATATATATATATATATATATATATATATATATATATATATATATATATAACGCTTAACGACGTTAAAACTTCTAAGTTAAAATAAATATATATGTATTGTATAGATGTATTAATACACAGTTTCTAGATGTATTTACTATTGGAATATACTAATAGGAAAACATCATTTTCAACCTTTTATCATGGAAAAAGACATCTTTGTTATTACATATGACTCATGAGACATCTTTAGACATCAAGACAAGGACATTTTATACCCGTATTATACCCGTATAATACACAGCTTCAAGATGTATTTACTATTCGTATATACAAATAGTAAAACATCATTTTCAACTTTTTTTTAATTATGCAGGAACATGTTTAGACAAAGTTTAACCTTTAGTGTCAAGTAGTTTAGCTAAATTACAACTTGAAAATCTATTTTTGATTCCATTCCAAAATTATGATATTACATATACATGTATATTCATTTTATTTTTCCATCATTACTTCATAAATTCTCTTAAAAATCTATCCTCTTTAAACACCAACTCAAGAACACTCTAAATTCTAGCAAATTAATCTTCATCATCTTCAAAAACTACTTCAAGAATCAAGCCCTAATCATCTCATAATAATCATTCAAGAACACTTCATGAAGAACATCTATTTCAAGTTTATACTTTTAATCTTTTGAACCTATTTCAAAAACTCTTTGAAGATCAAGAATTATACTTCCTTTCCAGTAGCTTTATCCAAGTAACTTGAGGTAGTAACCTTATTCATAATCTTATTTGATTCATATTCATAAAGCTATCTTATTTCGTGGTATAAAATTTTAACAACAAGAACATAGTTTGAATGATTTCAAACTTGTTCGCAAACTAAATAGATCCTTCTAACTTGACTTTTAAAACACTTCAAGACCTGTAATATATCATAATGATATGCTAACTTAACAAGATACAACTTGTTTTTTTTACAAAGAACACCTTAAAACTGAATATACGTCGTCAGAGTGCAACCGGGGGCTGTTTTGGGCTGGATAATTAAAAACCATTTTAAACTTTGAATTGGAAGTTCATATATTGGAAAAATGATATTTCTTATGAATATGTTAACACATAAAAATTTCATGGTTTAACTCAAAGTATAACTATTTTTATAAAAATGATCATCTAGATGTTGTTTTTATGACGGAAATGATCACTTTCATAAGTTTTACCAAAGTTTGACCTATAACCTGTGATTTCGAATACAAACTAAGGTATTTTCAGTTCATAGTATTAAAATTTGACTCGATCCAAGGAAGTGGCAAGTTGAACCAACAAAAACGGAGTTGTAATGAAGAAACTACGACTAAAACAAGATTGGGTATCCGAAGCTAGTTTAGCTACGAAAATATTTGGAGAAAAATTAAATTAATCATATCTTTTCTAATTAATATGATATTTTATATATAATTACTTATGATTTAATTTTATATATTTCAGAACCACCCGTAAACAACACGAGAAGATTAATCATAAGACATCATGATTGTACGCAACACGTCATTTGACAACACGGTACTTTATGTACGCAACACGTCATTTGACAACATGGTACCATGGGTCGAGATTAATTCTGATCAATACGAATACGATGGGGTCTTTATTTATTTTATTTAAGCAACTAATTGTGGACCACTAACATCGAACTGCTAACTACGGACTAAGAAAATATTAAAAGTATTAAAAGTATATATATATATATATATATATATATATATATATATATATATAACGATTACTTAAGAAGAAAATACGTTGATATATTATATATATGGTTAGGTTCGTGATATCTATCGGAGACCAAGTCGAATTAAATACCTTCAAGGCAAAAGTGAGTTTCATTTGCCTTTTTTTTACTCATTACATTTTTGGGCTGAGAATACATGCAAATGCTTTATTAACTGTTTTACAATATTTATATGTGTGAGTTTCATTTGCTCCCTTTTTAATTGCTTTTACAATATATATTTTTAGGCTGAGAATACATGCGCTGCTTTTATAAATGTTTACAAAATAGACACAAGTACTTAAAAATATATTCTACGTTGAGTTGTACCACTGGCATATTTCCCTGTAGCTTGGTAACTACTATTTACATGGGTATTGTAAACGCGAATCCTGTTGATAGATCTATCGGGTCTGACAACCCCAACCGGACTGGACGACTAGTATTCAACGGTTGCACAGTACTTCATTTTGGTGACTACACTTGGTACGGTGTAGTGAGATTTCATAATAAAGGGAATATGTGACGTTGATTAAATGTTAAGTATGGTTACCAAGTGCTCAACCACTTAGAATGCTTTACATACACTTGCGAGTGTATTATGTTTATGATTATGAAATCTTGTGGTCTATTAACATATTGAAATGATTGTCATGATAAACCTATGAACTCACCAACCTTTTGGTTGACACTTTAAAGCATGTTTATTCTCAGGTACGAATTAAGTCTTCCGCTGTGCATTTGCTCAATATATGGGCATTACTTGGAGCCAATCATCGCAATGGGACCAAATGTTGATGACTTCATCCAGGTGGATTAGGACGGGTCCTTTCAAATGCTAAGATTGCTTGAGCTTTTGGTTGATGAAATTAGCCTTAATCCTCACTTGGATGATGAAATTAGGGTTATTAGGGTGAGATTCGAGACAAAAACTGCAGCTCTACCTTGGAAAACCCCATCTTCTTCCTTTTATAGTTGTGAAAATTCTGAACTTAAAACAGCGAAGGTGCGCACCATAAAACGTGGAAGGAAGGTGCACCACACCTTAAGGTTGGTGCCCCGGACCATATAACTTGTCAATCTTCGTGAATGTTCTGAATTTGAAATATGAGTTTCCTTTGATATAGTGCACCGCTTTTGGTGTTTGGTGCGCCGCACCTTAAGCCTGCACCTCCAGAATTCATATTTTCTCACTTTAAACTTGCACATTTGCACTCTCTTTGCACTTTGGACCATGCCCTGCACTTTGGTTCACTAATTTGGCTAGATTTTGGTCAATTTTGCACTAATATGAGTTTTTAGCCTTGAACCGATGTATTTGCAGAAATATTTAACTTTTGGGATCAATGATCCTCAAAATCGAGTGAAACGAGGGAGATATTGCGAGGTAAAACGTGTATAAATTGAGAAATATCAAACCCCCTACATTTGAACCTTGTTTGTCCTCAAGCAAGCATAACAACAAATAAGAACAAGCTAATGATAATGACCAAAGTGCAAAAGTTGAGCAATATGAACAAGCTAATGATAATGACCAAAGTTCAAAAGTTGGGCAATAAGGGATACCTCTATGAATATGCACTTTGAAGGCTCAAAAGTTCTCCAAAAACTTGCACTTGCCAAGGACCAAGCACTAACCTCCTCTTCTTCTTCTTTAAAATAAACCATCAAAAGCTCAAACTCAATGCTTTAAACAACTTCATCTCATCGATTGGGTAATGGTGGGGTGGAAATACTTGACCATGTCTTCAACTAAACCTCAAAAGATACACAACTCCTCCACATCAAGCTTCATTTCTCAAACATTTTCAACTCAATCACAACTCAAGCCTAAACCACTAAACATCTTCATTTCTTCCAACTCAACAATCAAATAAACAAACATACACCCTAGCAAAGCTCAAATACCCACAAGATATTGCATTTTAGATTAAATGGATCAAGACTTAAGCTTTTTAACACAAACCTTTCTAGGAGCATTCTTCAAATCATAAATCATCAAGATTCACCTTCATACCCAATTTCCCTCATTACAAGTCAAGGATTGCCCACAAGCTTCTTTTCGGTGTAATGGAGCACCAAGTTACATATAACGACCCTCATTTTTCCATTCTATATTTTTCCATATTAAATGCCCAACAATATAATTAAACTTAATAGTTAAACTTTAATCGATAATGATTAAGCGTTAAGAATTATAAAATATACTAATTAACTTTGTACATTAATTGACAAGTTAATAAAAATAATAAGTTAATTAACTTTGTGAACAAAGAAATAACTTTAAAACTTGTGTACTTAAAATAAATAAACTTGGATAATTAAGGAACCATTTAAGCTAAATTAAAGTGCAAGGTCTAAAGTGAAAAAGTTAAACCCTAACCCTAAAAATGCCCTAGCCGAAAATTAAAAAAAAAAAATATGTGAGTTGCCTAAAATACCCCTCTAAATTTCGGCTCCCATCACCACCCTTACTTCCTTTTCAAGTCCAACTTGTTCCCTAAGTAATTCCTTATTAAACCCTAACTCTAGAATAATCCTATCCTCCCTATAAATAGAGACCTAGGCTAACCCATTCTATGTACCAAATCACAACAACAATTCTCTCCCAAATCTCTCTCCCTCTCTCTCTAATTTTCGGCCAAAACCAAAAATTATCACCACCACCCCATCGAAAATCATCATCAATCTTCAAGGGTTTTCCAAGTGATCTTCAAGCGTTCTTCGTGTTCTTCAAGAATCTTCAAGGTGTTCTTCAAGTTTTTCAAGGATTTGATCTTCAATCTTCATCGTGTTCATCTTTTCTTTGTTAGTCATCTTCGAATCTCCAAAGGTATAACATAAACCCTAATCTATTTACATAGACTTTGATCTTTAATTCATGTTATAAATTTGTTTAATGATAAACACATACATAAACACACCTAGATCTAAATATACATGAAAAAAAGAATGTAATATATATGTATATGTATGTCGACCAAAAGAAAGAAAAAGGGAAAAGGAAAGTTTGATCTTTAAAACCTAGAAGATTAGATAAAGATTTGTTTGTGTTTGATTAAGAAAATAAAATAACTACATATATATATGTATATATATATATATATATATATATATATATATATATATATATATATATATATATATATATATGCATGTAAAAAATATATTTATATATATATATATACATATATATATATACGAGTTATATATACATATACATATTAAAACCCTAAACCCTAATTACACCTAAACTATACTACATTAATTAAAACCCTAAACCTAACCCTAATTACTTAAACCCTAATTTACTAAATGCTAGTTTATTAAAACCCTAATTTATTAAACCCTAGGACATTAATTAAACCCTAGTCATTTATTACAAACCCTAATCATTAAAATACCACTTTAATTAACTAACCCTAATTAATGAAACCATAATACTACTTATACTATTAATTAACATGTATACACTATTACTATTACTAACACCTACAACCAACTACTTATATTATAAAAACATTTTGTGATATGTATTAGAGATGTATAGATCTTCGAACTTTCTTGACGAATGGTTTCTATGAAACTCTAGGCGGAAGGGTTTGGATTTTATGATTTAAAGGATCCTATAGCTCAAGCCCCTAGGCCTAAAATGGCCATTCGAAGGGAAAGGGGTGATTGGAAGCTTATCTAATACGGCAAGTATCCTAAAATGGAAACACTCTTAAAATGGAAACACTCTTAAACAAGCATTGGGGACTCGTCTAGACATGAGTACTGCTTATCATCCACAAACTGATGGGTAAAGTGAAAGGACGATACAGACCCTTGAAGACATGCTACGAGCATGTGTTATCGATTTCGAAAACAGTTGGGATCGACACCTACCATTAGCATAATTTTCCTACAACAACAGTTACCATTCGAGTATTGAGATGACACCGTTTGAAGAACTTTATGGTAGAAAGTGTAGGTCTCTAATTTGTTGGAGTGAAGTGGGGGATAGATAGATTACGGGTCCGAAGATAATACAAGAAACTACCGAGAAAATCATCCAAATTCAACAACGATTGAAAACTGCCCAGAGTTGACAAAAGAGCTGCGCGGACAGTAAAAGAAAAGATATAGAATTTAAGATTGGAGAGATGGTCATGCTTAAGGTTTCACCTTGGAAAGGCGTTGTTCGATTTGGTAAACGGGGGAAACTAAATCCAAGGTACATTGGACCATTTAAGATTATAGATCGTGTCGGACCAGTAGCTTACCAACTTGAGTTACCTCAAAAACTCGCGGCTGTACATAACACTTTCTACGTCTCGAATTTGAAGAAATGTTTTGCTAAAGAAGATCTCACTATTCCATTAGAGGAAATCCAAATCAACGAAAAACTTCAATTTATTGAAGAATTCGTCGAAATAATGGATAGTGAGGTTAAAAGACTTAAGCAAAACAAGATACCAATTGTTAAGGTTCGATGGAATGCTCGTAGAGGACTCGAGTTCACCTGGGAGCGTGAAGATTAGATGAAGAAGAAATACCCGCACCTATTTTCAGAAGATTCGTCAACACCTTCTAGAGCTTAAAATTTCGAGACGAAATTTATTTAACGGGTAGGTACTGTAGTGACCCGAACTTTTCCATGTTTATATATATTAAATGAAATTGATATTTACATGATTAAATGCTTTCAACATGTTAAGCAATCAAACTTGTTAAGACTTGATTATTTGAAATGAGTGTCATGTAGACAATTGACCACCCAAGTTGACCGGCGATTCACGAACGTTAAAACTTGTAAAAACTATATGATATATATATATATATATATATATATATATATATATATATATATATATATATATATATATATATATATATATATATATATATATATATATATATAGTTAACATGATATTATGATAAGTAAGTATATCACTAGGTATATTAACAATGAGTTATATACATAAAAATGAGACTACTAAGTTAAGAAACTCGAAATGATATATATAACGATTATCGTTATAACAACGTCTTACTAAATACATATGTATCATATTAAGATATTGTTACACTATATTTAACTTGATAAAATTATAATTATATATATCATTAAGTATATTAACAATGAACTACATATGTATAACAAGACTACTAACTTAAGAATTTCGAAACAATATATATACGTAACGATTATCGTTGTAATAGTATTTTAACATATATATATATATGATGTTAAGATATATTCATACAACATGTTATCATGTTAACATAACAATTTAACATCTCATTTAAGTATAATAACAATGAATTAATTACATTTAACAAGATCGTTAACTTAAAGGTTTCAAAACAACACTTACATGTAACGACTAACGATGACTTAACGACTCAGTTAAAATGTATATACATGTAGTGTATTTAGATGTATTAGTACACTTTTGAAAGACTTCAAGACACGTATCAAAGTACTTCTACTTAAAAAAATGCTTACAATTACATCCTCATTCATTTTCATCAACAATTCTACTCGTATGCACCCGTATTCGTACTCGTACAATACACAGCTTCTAGATGTATATACTATTGGTATATACACTTCAATGATCAGCTCCTTAGCAGCCCATGTGAGTCATTAAACATGTGAGAACCATCATTTGGCAACTAGCATGAAATATCTCACAAAATTACAAAAAATATTATAAATCATTCATGAATTATTTACATGAAAATAAACTTACACATCCTTTATATCTAATCCATATACCAACGACCAAAAACACCTACAAACACTTTCATTCTTCAATTTTCTTCATCTAATTGATCTCTCTCAAGTTCTATCTTCAAGTTCTAAGTGTTCTTCGTATATTCTATAAGTTCTAGTTTCATAAAACCAAGAACACTTTCAAGTTTGCAAGATTACTTCCAAGCTTTCTAATCCATTCCAAGTAATCATCCAAGATCAAGAAACCTTTGTTACTTACAGTAGGTTATCTCTATAACTCAAGGTAATACTCATATTCAAAGTTTGATTCAATTTCTATTACTATAACAATCTTAATTCGAGCATAAATCTTACTTGAACTTATTTTCGTGTCATGATTCTACTTCAAGAACTTTCAAGCCATCCAAGAATCTTTTGAAGCTAGATCATTTCTTGTCACTTCCAGTAGGTTTACCTACTAAACTTAAGGTAGTAATGATGTTCATAACATCATTCGATTCATACATATAAAGCTATCTTATTCGAAGATTTAAACTTGTAATCACTAGAACATAGTTTAGTTAATTCTAAACTTGTTCGCAAATAAAGTTAATCCTTCTAACTTGACTTTTAAAATCAACTAAACACATGTTCTATATCTATATGATATGCTAACTTAATGATTTAAAACATGGAAACATGAAAAACACCGTAAAACCGGACATACGCCGTCGTAGTGAAATCGGGGGCTGTTTTGGGTTAAAAGAATTAAAAAGTATCTTAATCTTTGAATTGGAAGTTTATTTTCTGGAAAAATGATATTACATATGAACATGATACTATATCCAAAAATCATGGTTAAACACAAAGCGGAAGTATGTTTTTCAAAATGGTCATCAAGATGTCATTTTTTCGACGGAAATGACTACCTCATTAAAAAATGACTTGTAACCTGTATTTCTGACTATAAACTTATAATTTTTCTGTTTAATTTCATAAATTTTAGTTTATTATGAAACCATAGCAACTTTAATCACTCAAAACGGATTTGAAACGAAGAAATGACGAGTAAAACAAAATTGGATAAACTTGCTAGTTTTAGCTACGGAAATTTTGTAACAAATCTAGACTAAACATATCCTAACTAATTTATATTGTATTATAAATATTATGTAATCTTGGGATACCATTGTTGTGATTTAACAAGTTTGAAACTCTTAAAACCATTTAAGAATCATTATAAAACGGAAGCGTGAAATTACCAATTTTACTTGTTATCATTAAACCAATTAAAGCTAAATCCCATCTTGGATCAAGTTGTGAAATAATGCTTACTAATTAACAAGAAAGGAAGAGTTTAGAGGTTATACCTTCTCCAAGTTAGGAGGTTAATAAGTGATGATGAAGATGATGAACAAGTGTGTAAAACCCAATTCTTTGATGCACCAACACCACCCTTTAAGTTAGTTAAGATTTAGACACTTAACTAACTAATTAACCAAGCTCAAAACCCCTTTGATTTCACTTGAAAAACTGGACAGCAGCAACTAGAAAGGTGATGAGAATGCAAGCTTCAAAAGCATGAAACCTCAAGAGATAATACCCCAAACTTTATACCAACACCTAGTACTTTTGTTAGGATTAATTGACACTTGAAAACTAGCTTGCAAAAAGAAAATGATCCTGTTTCTGACCCCTTAAAGTCACGGCTACAGCAGCAGCAGAAATGCTGTATTTTTCTGTTTTTGCAAGCTTAAACTTTGTAGTTATCACTTGAAGGAATAAGTCTAACCTTGGTGGAAGTGTTAGGCATGCTTATGAGGAGTTGTGTAGTATTAAAAGTAACAAAGGAGCATGTGTTTGTCATTCTTGGAGACCTAAAATTCTGCAACACTTAATCTTATAATAATAATACTTGTAAGTTTATAAAAGTTTATAAATTTTTATAAACTTATGTATTATTTTGTTACTTATATATTTTATAAAACCTTTTATAAAATATAACACAATATAATCATTTAAACCCATAAACAATTATATATAAATTATCCAAATAATTTATCTCAAGTCATAATATTTTAGAAACCCGATTTTCTAAAATCCAAGTGTCGCGTATTTGTTTAATGATCCAATCGTTAAGATCAAATACGTATAAGGTGTCGGTAAGTTTGTTATTGGGTATGACCCGACTTGGATCATAACATATTAGCCACATTAATTTAATATGTCTCTCGGGCATACGAAATACCTTCAATCTCCCACTTGCACGAGAAACATAAGAAATTAATGCAAGTGACGGATACCACCTAACGACCGTCCATCACCCCCAATATGTTATGACTATGTGCCATTCAATAACATCATCCCTTTCGAGTTCCCATCTCGAATATGAATAGGTGAATCTTTTCATTATATCCTTTCATCCTAGATGTCATGTTAAATCCAAGAGATACAGAGTGATCACTCTCTTTCTAGATTTAACTTTATCAGGCCTTAGACATCTGACTCTCAACGAATAAGAGGGACAAATTCCATCTTGACTACATACGTCCTAAATATGTACCTTGCATTGTACCTGAGCTCTTCCTTATGAACTACCATATTTCAGAATAGCGAAGGAAAGAATCAAGGCACAATACTTGGTAAATATCTGAACCCAATATGTATCTCAGGTCAGAGGATACAATGATATTCGCCTTTACTCAAGATTACATGTGATCAACCACAAAGGCTCCATTTAGCAAATCTTGAGGGCGGGTCTTCCAATATTTGCATCCCACAAATATCTATGAACCTTGGTAGCAACCTTGCCCCACATTCAGTCTGTGAATGTATACCAATCCAAGTTCATAATAGTCTAAACCTCACACTTGTTCCCACGAATGTGATCGACTACGGAATTTAGAATAATTACTTATTCATGGATAAAATATGCAAAATAGGAACATGACTCTAAATAAATTAATACCATAATTATATTAATGAGTTTGAATAATTTCGTTCCGTTACAATACTTAAAACAGATCATGACCAATCACTAGAATATCGAAGTCCTAATGCACTAACATGCCCTTGATGTTTTGCACCATGTAAGAGCTTCGTGAGTGGATCCGCTATATTTAGATCTATGTGAACTTTGCGAATACATATCTTTCCTTTTTCAACTTCATCCCTTATGTAGTTGAATCTCCGCTCAATGTGACGGGTCTTTTGGTGAGCACGAGGTTCCTTGATTTGAGCAATCGCACCTTCGTTGTCACAAAAGATCTCAAGAGGGTCTTGAATGGTAGGGACCACTCCTAAGTCGTCGATGAATTTCTTCATCCATGCAGCTTCCTGAGCTGCCAATGAGGCGGCAATGTACTCTGACTCTGTAGTGGATAATGCAACAACATCCTGTTTTGAACTCTTCCAAGAGACCGCACCTCCATTTAATGTGAAGACATAACCGGATTGTGATCGAGAATCATCTCGATCAGTTAGGAAACTCGCGTCTACGTAACCCTTTACAGCGAGTTCCTCCTCACCAGACCCATATATCAGAAACATATCCTTAGTCCTCCTAAGGTATTTCAATATACTTTTAACAGCAATCCAATGACTGTTTCCTGGGTTATTCTGGTATCTACTTGTCAGGCTAAGAGCGCATGACACATCCGGTCTAGTACATATCATTGCATACATGATTGACCCAATGGCAGAAGCATATGGGACTTTCTTCATTCTCTCCTGTTCATCTTTCGTGGTGGGGCACTGAGATGAACTGAGAAGTGTTCCCTTTTGAATAGGTACCAAACCTTTCTTAGAGTTCTCCATCTTGAACCTTTTCAAGATCTTTTCAATGTATGCACTTTGATTTAAACCTATCAGTTTCTTGGATCTATCCCTGTAGATCCCAATCCCCAAAACGTATTGTGCTTCTCCAAGATCCTTAATGGAGAAGCATTTGCTTAACCAAGTTTTAACACCTTGCATTGCCGGAATATCATTTCCAAATAACAATATATCATCCACATATAGTACAAGGAACATGATAGTGCTCCCACTAGCTTTCTTTTATACACAAGCTTCATCACCATTTTTAATGAAGCCAAATTTCTTGGCCTCCTCATTAAAACGATGATTCCACATTCTAGATGCTTGTTTCAATCCGTAGATTGACTTCTTTAACTTGCATACCTTTTTAGGATATTTCGGATCAACAAAACCCTCAGGCTGAACCATATAGACATCTTCCTCAAGATGTCCGTTTAGGAAAGCGGTCTTGACATCCATCTGCCATATTTCATAATCATAATGAGCAGCAATGGCAAGTAATATCCTAATAGACTTTAGCATCGCCACAGGCGAAAAAGTTTCATCATAGTCAACCCCTTGAGTTTGAGTGAAACCTTTTGCTACAAGTCTAGCTTTATATGTATCCAAGTTTCCATGTATGTCGGTTTTCATTTTGAACAGCCATTTACAATCAACTAGCCTAGAGCCAGGAGGTTGCGCAACAAGTTCCCAAACTTGGTTGTCATACATGGATTGCATCTCAGCGTTCATGGCTTCCTGCCATTTATCTTTATCAATCCTTGATAAAGCATCTTGGTAGTTTATTGGTTCATCCAAATCAACCACATAGCAACCATCCATGAGAAACCCATATCTCTCAGGAGGATTACTAATCCTACCAGATCTGCGAACGTCTTGTGTATTTTGATCATCCATCTGATCACTCTCAACATTTTCATGTTGAGTGCTAGTGTCAGCCAATTGTGTATCATCTACTTGATCTTGAACCTCTTCAAGATCTATCTTCCTTTCACTTTTGCCTTCCATTAGGAACTTAGTTTCAAGGAATTCAGCCTTCCGAGCAACAAATACATTCTGCTCGGAAGGATCATAGAAATAGTATCCCATATCATCCTTGGGATATCCTATGAAGATACACTTCGTGGATCGAGCATTCAACTTATTAGGGACGTAACGCTTAGGGTAAGCTTCACATCCCCATACCTTTAAGTATGATAGAGATGGAGGTTTTCCAAACCACATCTCATGAGGTGTTCGTTCCACTTTCTTGGTTGGGGCCATATTTAAAATACGAGCCGCTGAGCATAGACAATAACCCCAGAATGATAGAGGTAACGAGCTTCTAGCCATCATAGATTGAACCATATCCATTAGGGTTCGGTTCCTCCTTTCGGACACACCATTAAGCTGTGGTGTCCCGGGTGGAGTAAGTTGCGAGATAATCCCACAACTTCTAAGATGATCTTGGAAGGCATTGCTTAGGTATTCACCTCCTCTATCGGTTCGAAGTACCTTAATTGTCTTATTGAGTTGATTTTATACTTCGTTTTGATACTCTTTGAATGCTTCAAAAGTTTCGTCTTTATGTCTTAACAAGTAGACATATCCGAAACGACTGAAGTCATCAATGAAAGTAACGAAGTATCTTTCACCATTCCTAGCTATGGGCTTAAAGGGTCCACATACATCCGAATGTATTAATCCCAATAAGTCCTTAGCCCTTTCGTAGGTCCCTTTGAAAGGTGCTTTAGTCATTTTGCCTTGTAAACAAGATTCACATACATCAAACGAGTCTAGTTCATTTGATTTCAAAAGGCCATTCTTTTGGAGTGTATGCATTTGATTCTTGTTTATGTGACCAAGGCGACAATGCCATAAGTAGGAATCACTCAAATCCCTTTTGAGTTTCTTGGTGCTAGTATGGTATATTGAGCTACTAGATGATGTGTCATCATGAACCAATTCATAAATTCCATTTGAAGGCGAAGCCTTAAAATAAAATACATTATCTAAATAAACGTGGATATCATCATTAACAAAATTAAGATAAAAACCACATTGTTTTAAACGGGAAACTGAAATAATGTTTCGACATAAATCCGGTGCATACAAAACATTGTTCAAAATAAGTTTCAAACCACTTGGAAGTTTTAATACAAAGTCTCCTTGAGCCTTCACTTGCACTTTGGCTCCATTACCCATAAAGAGACTTGATGTTCCCGTTTGCTTGCTACTTCTTTTGAACCCCTGCAAAGAATTGCAAATGTGAGTTCCACATCCAGTGTCTAATACCCATGTATTAGAAGAAGTAATACTAAGCTCTATATATACCATATATATGTTACCTGAGGATTGCCCCGCATCCCTCTTTTCCTTTAACTCCTTAAGGTAGACCGGGCAATTGCGTTTCCAGTGACCCATTTCACCGCAACCGAAGCACGGGTCTTCCTTGGGGTTTGCTTGTCCGGCAACCTTTTGCTTCTTGTTCTTGTTTTTGGTTGGGGTAACCATCCTCCCCTTTCCCTTGCCTTGATGGGCAGGTCCTTTCCTCTTAGCTGCCTTTGGCTTAGAGGTGTTGTTACCTTTGGACCCACCATCATTGATCATTAGCACGGGTGAAGCCCTCTTACCCATGCTAGTTTTCGCCGTCCTTAACATGCCATGAAGTTCACCAATGGTCTTATTCATCCCATTCATATTGTAATTAATTACAAATTGGTCAAACCTCTTTGACAGGGAGTTTAGGATAAGATCAGTGGCTAGCTCATTAGATATGTTGAGATTAAGACGGTTTGCGCGATCAATAAAGCTTTTCATTTTGAGGACATAAGAGGATACGGATTGGGTGTCATCCATACGACATGCATGTAACGCTCGAACCGTTTCGAAGCGCTCGACACGTGCTTGTTGAAGGAACATCTCCTTCAATTGTGTAATCATGTCATATGCACTATGATGTTCGAAATCCTTTTGGAGTTCGGGTATCATAGTCCCAAGCATTAGGCAAGCGACTTGCACCGAATCGGCGCAATACTTATCCCAATAAGCCATGCCTTCCGTATCATCTTCGTCGGGTTGATCGGGAATGGGGTCTTCCAACACATACGCCTTATCCTCAAGTTTGAGGACAATTCTAAGATTACGAAACCAATCCATAAAGTTCGTATGGTTGAGTTTGTCTTTCTCGAGGAGAGACCTTAATGATAGGTTATTTAGGTTAAGTGGTGCATTTTGCATGTTGTTGTTATTTGCGGCCATCTACAAAATTAACAAAGTTCATTTAAGTATCGATTTTAAATTTAATAAATAATACCCTTTTATATATAATTGTTTTATTAAATATTAGAATCCAACGGTAAATCAAATTTCGGTTAGGTGACCTTTATCCCGTTATTTGATTTAGCTAGGTAGTCATTTATATGACAATTGCAATCCTTTTGCAACTTCTATATTATGGGATCATGCAATCCTTTTGCATGGCATATTTATCCCATCAACGCCTATTTGTTCCTCATGCTTCGGTGACCTTAAGTTCATGATTCCCAAATCAAGTTGTCCTACTTGTGTAAACATGTAAAATTAACATACAAGTGGTTAGGTGACCTTTATCCCACAAGCATGCGAATTTTACCTTAACCATATTAGTTAGCTCATAACGGTTAGGTGACCTTTATCCCATTATGAGTTCCCTACTATGTTTAAGTGTCCCACAAAAGGATGGCGTTAAACTTGTTTTACCTTGTCGATTAAGGGATTTTAAGTTTTCGTTAATTCTAGTTTAAGAAAACATTTATGCCATACACCAACATGCATTTAGTGTATGGTTCATTTGAAATCCATTTTCAAGTCTTGTAATTTGCCAATAACTTGATATAAACCATTTTATATATATGTGATCCTTTTCTTGTTCTTAATAACCATTTATTTAGGTCTTTAGTTGCTTTTAATTTAACCAATTAAATTGTCGTCTTGCATGTTATTAATACGTCTAATTTAACCAATTAAATAGTCGTTTTGCTTGTTGTTATCTTGTGATTAATTGTATCAACCAAACATACAATACAATAAACAAACAAACAAACAACCACACATGCAAAACAAGTATGTTCACAATCTAGCCATTTTGGTGGACATTTGCTTAGCTGAAAACAAATGTCACCGGGTTAAGGGGTAATAATACAAAGTAGGAGATTTCAAATCTCCCACTTAACCTTGCATCCATATGTTCCTTGTGTTCTTCAAGTCTTCATCATCTTGTATCTTCATTTTACAAAATATGTATCCTAATACATTTTTATCTAGAAAATGAAAATACAACCTATTCTATTTTACATACCAAATGTAAAACAAATTACATAGCCAAAATAAATATTACATCCAATTGAATGAATTAATATTACATACCAAATGAATATTACAAATTAACCAAACATACAACCATAACATGCATTCAACACAAGGTCAAGGCTATGATTGTGAACATGAACATGCAACCAAATATGACCAAATGAAAGAGCCCAAAACCCACTTTTGGAACCCAAACAATTCGGCCTAACACATGAACCCACCCAAACCCATTGATTTTTGCAATCTACATTCATGCATGTTCATAGATTGCAAATATAGTGGGTTTAAAACAACATTACGAAGCATATTTCAACAACCTCGGCTCTAGATACCATTGTTGTGATTTAACAAGTTTGAAACTCTTAAAACCATTTAAGAATCATTATAAAACGGAAGCGTGAAATTACCAATTTTACTTGTTATCATTAAACCAATTAAAGCTAAATCCCATCTTGGATTAAGTTGTGAAATAATGCTTACTAATTAACAAGAAAGGAAGAGTTTAGAGGTTATACCTTCTCCAAGTTAGGAGGTTAATAAGTGATGATGAAGATGATGAACAAGTGTGTAAAACCCAATTCTTTGATGCACCAACACCACCCTTTAAGTTAGTTAAGATTTAGACACTTAACTAACTAATTAACCAAGCTCAAAACCCCTTTGATTTCACTTGAAAAACTGGACAGCAGCAACTAGAAAGGTGATGAGAATGCAAGCTTCAAAAGCATGAAACCTCAAGAGATAATACCCCAAACTTTATACCAACACCTAGTACTTTTGTTAGGATTAATTGACACTTGAAAACTAGCTTGCAAAAAGAAAATGATCCTGTTCTTGACCCCTTAAAGTCAAGGCTACAGCAGCAGCAGAAATGCAGTATTTTTCTGTTTTTGCAAGCTTAAACTTTGTAGTTATCACTTGAAGGAATAAGTCTAACCTTGGTGGAAGTGTTAGGCATGCTTATGAGGAGTTGTGTAGTATTAAAAGTAACAAAGGAGCATGTGTTTGTCATTCTTGGAGACCCAAAATTCTGCAACACTTAATCTTATAATAATAATACTTGTAAGTTTATAAAAGTTTATAAATTTTTATAAACTTATGTATTATTTTGTTACTTATATATTTTATAAAACCTTTTATAAAATATAACACAATATAATCATTTAAACCTATAAACAATTATATATAAATTATCCAAATAATTTATCTCAAGTGATAATATTTTAGAAACCCGATTTTCTAAAATCCAAGTGTCGCGTATTTGTTTAATGATCCAATCGTTAAGATCAAATACGTATAAGGTGTCGGTAAGTTTGTTATTGGGTATGACCTGACTTGGATCATAACATATTAGCCACATTAATTTAATATGTCTCTCGGGCATACGAAATACCTTCAACCATAGACACGTATACAATGTTTTGACATATCATATCGACCCATCTATATATATTATTTGGAACAACCATAGACACTCTATATGCAGTAATGTTTGAGTTAGCTATATATGGTTGAGGTTGATTCCAAAAATATATACTTTGAGTTGTGATCTAGCCTGAGCCGTGTATACACTGGGTCGTTGATTGATTCATGATAATATATATTGATTTATTTCTATACATCTAACTGTGGACAACTAGTTGTAGGTTACTAACGAGGACTGCTAGCTTAACAAACTTAAATCATAAAAACGTAATAAAAAAATGTTGTGAATATATTTCGATCATACTTTGATATATATGTACACATTTATTATAGGTTTGTTAATCGACCAGTGGCCAAGTCTTACTTCCAGCAAAGTAAAAAATCTGTGAAAGTGAGTTATAGTCCCACTTTTACAATCTAATTTTTTTTTTTGGGATGAGAATACATGCAGCTTTATAAATGTTTTACAAAATAGACACAAGTACGCAAAACTAAATTCTATGGTTGGATTATTAAACTGAATATCGCCCTTCAAGTCTGGTAACCTAAGAATTAGGGAAATGGCTCCTAATTGACGCGAATCCTAAAGATAGATCTATTGGGCTTAACAACCCCCATTCAGGTTATGGATGGTTTAGTACTTCGAGATTATTATACAGACGAGAGGTTCTGTTTTGGGGATATTCTATGCATTAAGTTAACGTCGGTTACCAGGTGTTCAACATATGAATGATTTTTATCTCTATGCAGTTTGCGAAATGCCTGATATGAGATGTGTTATAAAAATGAAATCTTGTGGTCTATTATTATGATTTGATAATATATAGGTTAAACCAATAACTCACCAATATTTTTGTTGGCGTTTTAAGCATGTTTATTCTCAGGTAATTAATAAGAGCTTCCGCTGTTGCATACTAAAATAAGGACAAGATTTGGAGTCCATGCTTGTATGATATTGTGTAAAAACTGCATTCAAGAAACTTATTTTTGATGTAATATATTCTTATTGTAAACCATTATGTAATGGTCGTGTGTAAACGGTATATTTTAGATTATCATTATTTGATAATCTATGTAATGCTTTTTAAACCTTTATCGATAAAATAAAGGTTATGGTTGTTTTAAAAATGAATGCAGTCTTTGAAAAACGTCTCATATAGAGGTCAAAACCTCGCGACGAAATCAATTAATATGGAACGGTTATAATCAATATGAACGGGACATTTCAGTTGGTATCCGAGCGTTGGTCTTAGAGAACCAGAAATTTGCATTAGTGTGTCTTATCGAGTTCGTTAGGATGCATTAGTGAGTCTGGACTTCGACCGTGTTTACTTGAAAAACGATTGCTTAACATTTTTGTTGGAAACTATATATTGTTAACATGTAAATATTATGTGATATATTAATCTCTTAACGTGTTTGATATTGTGTGTTAGATGTCTACCTCTAGTACAAATCCTATCGACTCACCTAATAATAATGAAGAGTCGAATATAGTTTGAAAAGATTCACAAATTCCCGAAGAGGAACTGGAAGAGGAGGAACCAGAAGAGGAGGAACCGGAAGAGGAGGAACCGGAAGAAGAGGAACCGGAAGAAGAGGTTTCGGAGGAGGAAATATTAGGAACCATAGAAAAATAGATAAATAAAAGAATATCCTCAAACAATGGACCAAAGTTAAAAATGGTCAATGTTGTTTACCAATTTTCCGATGAATCAGATCCCGATGAGGATTCCGATGATGTTATAGAAATTACCTCGACCCTATTTGAAAAGGAAAAAGAAAATAATAAGGGAAAGGGCATCAAAATAGAGAAACCTGATTCCAACCCCGATGAACTTTATATGTATCGTCAACACCCGTATTTCTTAAGTTGTAACAATAACCCGGGAACCTCTAAGCATGTTTATTCTCATGTGATTATTAAGAGCTTCCGTTGTTGCATACTAAAATAAGGACAAGATTTGGAGTGCATGCTTGAATGATATTGTGTAAAAACTGCATTCAAGAAACTTATTTTTGATGTAATATATTCTTATTGTAAACCATTATGTAATGGTCGTGTGTAAATGGTATATTTTAGATTATCATTATTTGATAATCTACGTAATGCTTTTTAAACCTTTATCGATAAAATAAAGGTTATGGTTGTTTTAAAAATGAAAGCAGTCTTTGAAAAACGTCTCATATAGAGGTCAAAACCTCGCGACAAAATCAATTAATATGGAACATTTATAATCAATATGAACGGGACATTTCATATCATACCTAAACACTTACTTAAACATGGGAAAAAACACTTACTACTCTTAAATGTCAATAGGTTGACTTTCTGCTCATTCATCCAACTTTCTATTCTGAGGAATAACTAGCTCATCTCACTACTTACTAAGGTGAATTCATAGCCCCACTCTTTATTTCTAGCAAACTTACTTACTTTTATTGGGGTGAGACACATGTTGTTATTTTACATTTTACAATTTAGACACAAGTACCAACTCTTAAAACTATGCTCTACCCGGCTATGTCCGACTAAGTCCCTACAGTGATATTTTTAATTGCTCGTTGAATCCATGCTTAATTATTGGGGGTAGGCCTATCGGGAGTAACGTCCCCGATACATTTGACTAAGTCATTGTATTACTTAATAATGAAATTAAACCAACAAATATAAACTACAACTTGTCTTTGGGGCAAACTTGAACGTTTAGTCTAAATATCACGCACTGGCATAACTTTTTGATCTGCGAGATCAACTTTACAAACTAAATCTTGTGGTCTAAAACAACGGTCAAACTTATTTGTTAAACTTATGATTTCACTCAACCTTTTGGTTGACACTTTAGCATGTTTTGTCTCAGATGCTGTTTTATTCAAGCTTTCTTTCTTACTGCTTATGTGATGCTACTTGGACATAGGAATAGGAGATATCGCATTATTTACCTTTGCATTGAAACATTTACGTTATTATTATTTCCGACATTGTAACGACATTTCATTTTTCGCTGCGTACTCTCAATAAAGTATGATTTTATCATTTAGTATTGTTCTCGTATATTATAATATGTTGATTTATTTGATATTAAATCACATTCCGCCCATGCCCTAACTGGGGGTGTGATAGATTGGTATCAGAGCAAACTAGGCTGTTATAGAGAATCAGGATTGCATCTTTATATGTGCCTTACTTGTTAGCTAGGGTGCCTTAGCAATCTAGGAAACTATAACCTTTCCTGCCTTAGACTTTAAAGCACTTAGGATTTCCCTATAATCTTAACACTTATGCTTTACTACACTTGACTTAAAGATTCTATTCAAAGTCTCATTCCTAATGTTAGGATGTCAAGCTCAAGCGTTAACAAGCCTAACAAAGCCACTCTCAACCCTACCACCGAAGTAGGTGTTGGACACTCTGCAACTTCGAGACCTGTTCGAAGTCGTCACCAAATTATAGCCCAAATACTATTCGACATGGCTTGCCTCAATACTATCCAACTCCGAGAATCGAGGATAAAGGAAAACGTCATGAAGAAGTTGGTCCGTCAAGGAAGAGAGCCCGATCTCCTTCTTATAATGATGCTGCTAGGTATGAGATCATGAACCTACGAAAAGATACTGAGAGGAACATTAAAGGTTTGCTTCACCACGTGGCGAGAGTGGAGGTTCATATGGATGAGAAGGATCGCAAATTAAGAAATTGGTGGAAGAAAATGTGAAGCTAAGAAAAGAATTAATACTGCTAAGGTATGAGGAAGAACGTAACACCCGTTGGGGGAAGCAATCACTTGCTCATCTCAAAGATGAGGTTGATATCTGGATGGATATAGAGAGAAGTCGTGTTGACAAGCAGTTGGCACTAAAGGAGTACGACACCAAAACCGTTAACAGCCGTGTTACAAATCTCTATGACAACCTCGAGTACCTCTATGAAAAGCAAAAAAGAAAATAACGAGCGATATGAGAAGTTTATGAAAGAATCCCTCGACTCTCAAACCGAAATGCTAGAGAAACTTGTGAAGGATAACATGAAGAAAGTGATGAAGCAGTTTAAGGATGAGAAGAAGAGATATGAAGACTACTTTAATCTTGACAAATCCTAGTTTATTTTCCTATTTTTCCATCTATGAAAAGGCTATGCCTTAAACTATTCCTATTCCCGAATCGTGTATTAAAAGGCTTATTTTAAAGCCTCGTTCCTTAATAATATAAAGTGTTTTATTTATATCATGTGATATCAATACTTTATCTTATTCATACTTGTAATTGCTCAACCCTATAACTTGTTAACTTATCCGACTTATGTTCACTTATGTAGCAACATCATGGTTCGTCCAGCTGCACCTACTGTTAACAATATTGTATTGACTACCGAGCAATTCCAACAACTACTCACTGCTGCACAAGGCAACAATCAAGCTAATAATGTTAATCCTCAACCGAAACCTTGTTCATACAAGGATTTCACAAACTGTAATCCTCCAGCATTTAAGAGAAATGAAGAAGCAGTTGAACTAGTTCGCTGGTTCGAGAAGATGGAGTCCATCTTCCGCATTTGCAACTATGGTGATAACGATCGAGTAAAGTATGCCACTAGCTCATTAGGTGGTAATTCTTTAACTTGGTGGTCTGCTCATGCCAAGTCCGTAGGAATTGATAATACTAATGCAATTCCATGGGACGAACTCAAAAGCATGATGATTAATAAATTCTGCCCAAGGAGTCAAGTTCAGAAACTTGAAGCTGAGTTCTGGGAACTTAAGGTGAAGGGTACTGATATTGAGAACTACACTAACCGATTTCTTGAACTCTCTACTCTGTGTCCCGAGATGTTTCCTACCGAAGCTAGAAGGATTGAATGATATATTGAAGGTCCCCCGAGAATGTTCAGGGGAATGTTATTGCTGCCGAGAAGGTTACTCTGGATGCTGTGATTCTCATGGCACAAAATCTAATGTTGGCTAAGAAAAGAAGAGCGTCGGCCATTAAGCCTGTTGACACTAAGGGTAATGAAGGAAAAAGGAAGTTTGAGCTGTCTCAAGGTTCAACTCACAATGACAGTAAGAAGCTTGCGGATAGTACGAGGACGAATTATAAGGGTACCTATCCTTTTTGTATTCGTTGTGAGAGACATCACCCGGGAAAGTGTACTGCTACCTGTTCGTTGTGTAAGAAAGTGGGACACGTAGCTAAGACGTATAAGACTCCTCCAAAGGATAAGGATATTATTCCAGCCAAAGCTCCTCCTACATATTATACTTGTGGAGAAAAGGGACACATTAGTCCAAATTGTCCTAAGAAGAAGGATAATCCTGCTACTGATGCGAAGGGTCGTGCGTTTGTTATTACTGCTGCTGAAGCACGAGATGAGGATGAGGTCATCACGGGTACATATCTTGTCAATAATTGTTATGCAACTATTTTATTCGATACTGGTGCCGACCGAAGTTATGTGTCTAGTGATTTTTGTACCCTATTTACTGAAAAGCCTCAACCCTTAGAAATCAAAAGATTAGTAGAAGTAGCTAATGGAAAGATCTTGCAAGTCGATAAAATCTATAAAAATTGCAACCTAATCTTAGCCAATAAAGAACTTAAGATAGACCTTTTACCGGTCGAGCTCGTAAGTTTTGACGTCGTAGTTGGAATGGATTGGTTACGTCCATTACATGCTGCCATCCTGTGTTACGACAAAACTGTTCATGTTCCATTGGGAAATCCAGAGACTCTCATCATCCAAGGTGAAAATAGTGGTTCCAATCTCAATATCATCTCCTGTATTAAAACCCGCAAATACCTTATGAAAGGTTATCCAGCTATTCTAGCCCACGTTAAGATAATTGAATCGAAAGCGAAGCATATTGAAGATGTACCAGTGGTTAAAGATTTTCCCGATGTGTTTCCTGAAGATCTTTCTGGTCTTCCACCTCCTCGACAAGTTGAATTCCAAATTGATTTAACTCCCGGTGCTGCACCTATTGCTAAATCTCCATACCGTTTAGCACCTTCCGAAATTTAGGAATTATCCAACCAACTCCAAGAACTATTGGATAAAGGTTTCATTCGTCCAAGCTCGTCCCCATGGGGAGCTCCTATTCTGTTTGTTAAGAAGAAAGATGGTACGTTAAGGATGTGCATTGATTACCGCAAACTTAACAAGTTTACTATCAAGAACCGTTATCCGTTGCAGCGTGTTGATGATTTATTCGACCAATTCCAAGGGTTAAGCATTTATTCAAAGATTGATTTGAGGTTCGGTTATCACCAACACCAAGTCAAGGAATCCGATATTCCTAAGACTGCTTTTCGCACTCGCTATGGACACTATGAGTTTTGTGTCATGCCTTTTGGTTTGACCAATGCTCCTGCTGTGTTCATGGATCTTATGAATCGTGTCTGCAAGCCGTATCTTGACAAGTTTGTCATTGTTTTCATTGACGACATCTTGATCTATTCAAAGAGTGAGGAAGAACATGAGCAACATTTGTGCATGATTCTTGAACTCTTACGAAAGGAACAACTTTATGCTAAATTTTCTAAGTGCGAGTTTTAGCTCAAAACCGTACAATTCCTTGGACATGTTGTTGATGGAAACGGAATACATGTCGATCCAGCTAAGATTACCACTATTCAGAACTGGGAGATACTAAATACTGCGAAGCATATTCGTCAATTTTTGGGACTTGACGGTTACTATCGAAGGTTTATAAAAGATTTTTCCCTACTTGCTAAACCTCTTACGAAGCTAACTCAAAAAGGAAAAAAGTTTGAGTGGTCCGAAGAACAGGAATCTGCTTTCAAGATTCTAAAGGAGAAATTGACCACATCACTGATTCTATCTTTACCCGAAGGTACTGAGGACTTTGTTGTTTACTGCGATGGCTCAAAGCAAGGCTTTGGTTGTGTTTTAATGCAACGTGAAAAGGTTATTGCCTACGCATCTAGATAGTTGAAGAAACACGAAGAGAACTATACCACACATGACCTTGAGTTAGGTGCCGTGATATTTGAATTAAAGATATGGAGACATTATTTGTATGGTACCCATTTTACGGAGTACATTGACCATAAAAGTCTTCGACACATCTTTGATCAAGAACAGCTAAATATGAAGCAAAGCCGATGGCTTGAGTTATTGAACGATTATCACTGTGAGCTGAAATACCATCCCGGCAAGGCGAATGTAGTTGCCGATGCCCTTAGTCAGAAAGACGATGTTAAACGTGTTCGTGCTTTGAACCTGAAAATCAAATCAAATCTTATCTCACGAATCTGTGAAGCTCAATTGGAAGCTATTAAACCGACACTTATCGAAGGTGAAGGACCTATTGGGTTCGAGAACCAACTTCAAGTGAAAGCTAATGGTACACGGTACTTTGGCAATAGAATTTGGGTTCCTCGCTTCGGTAATCTCCGTGAACTAGTCTTGGATGAAGCTCATAAGACTAGGTACTCTATTCATCCCGGTTCCAGTAAGATGTATCACGATGTGAAGGAATTCTACTGGTGGTCTAACATGAAAGCCGACATTGCTACTTATGTTAGTAAGTGTCTCACTTGTCTGAAAGTCAAGGCCGAACATCAAAAGCCTTCTGGTCTGTTGACTCAACCCGATATTCTGCAGTGGAAGTGGGAATGTATCACTATGGACTTCGTTACTAAGTTACCTAAGACTTCAAATGGTAACGATACTATTTGGGTCGTAGTTGATCGCCTTACTAAATCTGCGCATTTTATACCAATCAAGGAAACCGACAAGATGGAGAAATTATCACAGCTTTATATTAAAGAAATTGTCTCATGTCATGGTGTTCCTATCTCGATTATTTCTGATCGCGACAGTCGATTCGTTTCTAGATTCTGGAAAACTTTACAATTTGCTCTTGGAACTCAACTCGACATGAGTACAACCTATCATCCGCAAACTGATGGTCAAAGTAAATGAACAATTCAAACCATGGAAGATATGCTACGTGCTTGTGCAATCGATTTCGGCAAAGGTTGGGATAGACACCTACCTTTGGTTGAATTTTCTTACAACAACAGTTATCACTCCAGTACTAAAGCTGCACCTTTTGAAGCTTTATATGGCCGGAAGTGTAGATCCCCTTTGTGTTGGGATGAACTCGAGGACAGACATTTAACTGGTCCTGAAATGATTCACGAAACTACCGAAAAGATCGCTCAGATTAAGCAACGATTAGAAACTGCCCGTAGCCGACAAAAGAGCTATGCCGATAAGAAATGAAAAGACATCGAATACCAAGTTGGAGATAAAGTCATGTTGAAAGTATCTCCTTGGAAAGGTGTTGTCCGCTTTGGTAAAAGAAGTAAACTCAGTCCACGATACGTTGGACCTTTCACAGTTACTTAAAGAGTCAGTCCCATGGCATACCGATTAGAACTACCAACTGAACTTAGCCAAGTACATGATGTGTTTCATGTCTAAAATCTTAAACAGTGTCTTGCTGATGACACACTCGTTATTCATTTTGGATGATGTCCGCATTGATGAGCAAATGCACTTCGTTTAAGAACATATAGATATCACGGAAGGAGAGGTCAAACAAACGCGTAAAAGCAATATACCTATCGTTAAAGTCCATTGGAATTCGCGTAGAGGCCTCGAATATACCTGGGAATGCAAAGACCACATGAAACGGAACTATCCCCATCTCTTCTCAGCTGCTGATGCAAACGAGGAATCTACCTAAAACTTCAGGACGAAGTTTTCAATAATGGGGAGGTACTATAACGACCCTCATTTTTCCATTCTATATTTTTCCATATTAAATGCCCAACAATATAATTAAACTTAATAGTTAAACTTTAATCGATAATGATTAAGCGTTAAGAATTATAAAATATACTAATTAACTTTGTACATTAATTGACAAGTTAATAAAAATAATAAGTTAATTAACTTTTGTGAACAAATAAATAACTTTAAAACTTGTGTACTTAAAATAAATAAACTTGGATAATTAAGGAACCATTTAAGCTAAATTAAAGTGCAAGGTCTAAAGTGAAAAAGTTAAACCCTAACCCTAAAAATGCCCTAGCCGAAAATTAAAAAAAAAATATATGTGAGTTGCCTAAAATACCCCTCTAAATTTCGGCACCCATCACCACCCTTACTTCCTTTTCAAGTCTAAATTGTTCCCTAAGTAATTCCTTATTAAACCCTAACTCTAGAATAATCTTATCCTCCCTATAAATAGAGACCTAGGCTAACCCATTCTATGTACCAAATCACAACAACAATTCTCTCCCAAATCTCTCTCCCTCTCTCTCTAATTTTCGGCCAAAACTGAAAATTATCACCACCACCCCATCGAAAATCATCATCAATCTTCAAGGGTTTTCCAAGTGATCTTCAAGCGTTCTTCGTGTTCTTCAAGAATCTTCAAGGTGTTCTTCAAGTTTTTCAAGGCTTTGATCTTCAATCTTCATCGTGTTCATCTTTTCTTTGTTAGTCATCTTCGAATCTCCAAAGGTATAACATAAACCCTAATCTATTTACATAAACTTTGATCTTTAATTCATGTTATAAACTTGTTTAATCATAAACACATACATAAACACACCTAGATCTAAATATACATGAAAAAAAAAGAATGTAATATATATGTATATGTATGTCGGCCAAAAGAAAGAAAAAGGGAAAAGGAAAGTTTGATCTTTAAAACCTAGAAGATTAGATAAAGATTTTTTTGTGTTTAATTAAGAAAACAAAATAACTACATATATATACATATACATATCGACATATATATATATATATACATACGAGTTATATATACATATACATATTAAAACCCTAAACCCTAATTACACCTAAACTATACTACATTAATTAAAACCCTAAGCCTAACCCTAATTACTTAAACCCTAATTTACTAAACCCTAGTTTATTAAAACCCTAATTTATTAAACCCTAGGACATTAATTAAACCCTAGTCATTTATTACAAACCCTAATCATTAAAATACCACTTTAATTAACTAACCCCAATTAATGAAACCCTAATACTACTTATACTATTAATTAACATGTATACACTATTACTATTACTAACACCTACAACCAACTACTTATATTATAAAAACATTTTGGGATATGTATTAGAGATGTATAGATCTTCGAACTTTCTTGACGAATGGTTTCTACGAAACTCTAGGCGAAAGGGTTTGGATTTTCTGATTTAAAGGATCCTATAGCTCAAGCCCTTAGACCTGAAATGGCCATTCGAAGGGAAAGGGGTGATTAGAAGCTTATCTAATACGGCAAGTATCCTAAAATGGAAACACTCTTTAAGTAGAAACTTTCTAGTTATAGAAACTTACTAAAATAAGAAACCTACTAAAAGTTGAAGCTTTCCAAAAATAGAAACTTACTAGGAAAGAAAACTTAGTAAAAAAAAAACTATACTTAAAACACTATCATACCTAAACATTTACTTAAACATGGGCAAAAACACTTACTACTCTTAAATGTCAATAGGTTGACTTTCTATTCGGTCATCCAACTTTCTATTCCGAGGAATAACTAGCTCATCTCTCTACTTACTAAGGTGAATTCATAGCCCCACTCTTTATTGCTAGCAAACTTACTTACTTTTATTGGGGTGAGACACATGCTGTTATTTTACATTTTACAATTTAGACACAAGTACCAACTGTTAAAACTATGCTATACCCGGCTATGTCTGACTAAGTCCCTACAGTGATATTTTTAATTGCTTATTGAATGCATGCTTAATTATTGGGGGTAGGCCTATCGGGAGTAACGTCTCCGATACATTTGACTAAGTCATTGTATTACTTAATAATGAAATTAAAATGACAAGTATAAACTACAACTTGTCTTTGGGGTAAACTTGAACGTTTAGTCTAAATATCACGCACTGGCATAACTTTTTGATCTGCGAGATCAACTTTACAAACTAAATCTTGTGGTCTAAAACAACGGTCAAACTTATTTGTTAAACCTATGATTTCACTCAACCTTTTGGTTGACACTTTAGCATGTTTTGTCTCAGGTGCTGTTTGATTCAAGCTTTCTTTCTTACTGCTTATGTGATGCTACTCAGACATAGGAACAAGAGATATCGCATTATTTACCTTTGCATTGAAACATTTACGTTATTATTATTTCCGACATTGTAACGACATTTCATTTTCCTCTGCGTACTCTCAATAAAGTACGATTTTATCATTTAGTATTGTTCTCGTATATTATAATATGTTGGTTTATTTGATATTAAGTCACATTCTGCCCAGGCCCTAACTGGGGGTGTGATATTACATGAGTCACCCAAGAAAAACGTTTAGCCTTAAGGAAGACAATGCTTTTAAGAAAACCATTTTTGTTTTTAGAAAGGGAAAACGAGTCAAGTTGTGAAACAAGACAAGTTTTCCGAAAATTTTGGTTTCAAAGCTTTGCGCATCCAAAGCCATCCCGATTTTGGGATAACCACACGGATAGCTATTGCCCCGGTTAATCATAAAAGTGAACTACCTCCCGGTGTTGAAGGCGATGAGACAATAACTATCTTGGGCTCATAAGGTTGTGTGCATAAAAGCCACCCCGGTGGTTGGACGACCACACGGGTAGCTACTTCCCCCGTAAACATACTATTCGGTGTCAATAGCGATGGGAAAGCAACTACCTTAGGTGTGAGTTTTTCGGTGGGTCTATTGCATGATACTTGAAAGACTTTACTTTCATGCTTAGGTCTTTATGATTTTCATGTTAACTTGGAAGACTTTACTTCCAAGTTTGGAAGACTTGACTTCCAAAAAGAAATGGGAGGACTCGATTGAAATGCCCCGTTCATAATAATTATAAACGTTTCATATTAATTGGTTTCTTTGCGAGGTTTTGACCTCTATATGAGACGTTTTTCAAATCTTGCATTCGTTTTTAGAAACAACCATAACCTTTATTATTGAATAAAGGTCTTAATGACATAATTTAGATTATCTATCAAAGACAATCTCCTCAAATAAATAAGTTTATACACAACCCATTACAATATGATCAAATATATTACAATAGATACTCCGAATGCAAGTTTAAACAATATAAACAATTATGCCAACTCCAAATCTTGACCTTGGATTGGCATACGACAGCGGAAGCATTTTTAATATTCACCTGAGAATAAACATGCTTAACACGTCAACAAAAAATGTTGGTGAGTCATATGTTTAATTTCTATATAATAATCATAATATTTAATAAGCCACAAGATTTCATTTAATTGAATGCGCAGGATCATTACAACTGCAAAAATCATTCATACGTTGAATCGCCTGGTAACCGACCTTAAAATAGAGCCCTTAAGATATCTGGCATCATACATTCCACTATTCAAATCTATGACAAGAACCCTTTAAAGTACTAAAGCATTTCCACTATTCGAAAATGGGGGTGGTTGGTGCCTGTAGATCTACCTTTAGGATTCGCGTCAATTAGTGTTTTTCACTAATTCTTAGGTTACCAAGAATAATAATAATAAGTACAGATATCCGGTATAACAAAACAATCGTAGAATGTAGTTTCATGAACTTGTGCTTATTTTGTAAAACATTTATAAATTTTGCATGTATTCTCATCCCAAAATAATTTAGATAGTAAAAATGGGACTATAACTCACTTGTGATGATTTCCGAATAGATGATGGTAAGACTTGGCCTTTGACAAATTCACGAACCTAATAATAATATTCTTGTGTCAAGATATATATATATATATATATATATATATATATATATATATATATATATATATATATATATATATATATATATATATATATATATATAACTAGTATTCCATACTTATGATACTTGTGATAATTTTAATTGTCCATTGTTAGTAGTCCAACATTCGTAGTCCAATAGTCCAATAGTCTAATAGTCCAACAATATAAATATATATATATAAATATAAATGCGTATATTGTGTTAGAATTCACTAACACTATAATATATTGTCTTAATATAATAAGACACATAATATGTATATTGTCTGAAGCAATCCGCGACCCATTGTATACATGTCTCAGGCTCGATCACAACTCAAAGTATATAATATTTTGGAATCCACTTCAACCCACAGCTAACTCGAAATTACTGCCAATGGTGTCTTATAGTTCGTTCCAATAATATATATATAGATGAAATCAAAATGATATGTCAAAACGTTGTATACGGATCCACGGTGATCAAGTCATATATATATATATATATATATATATATATATATATATATATATATATATATATATATATATATATATATGGTGCCTTACGATCTTTATTAAGACTATAATATATTGTCGTAGAACTTAATCACGACTATTATAAATTGTATTTCCATAAGTTCGGGAACAAGACCTGTATAAATACATGTAGGATACAAGGTAAGTTAGCTAGGATAAGGTTAGCATCCATTTTTATGAATCATGTCCGTAGCTAAAAATTAAGAAAAATATCCAATTTTGTTTTACCCATAATTTCTTCGTTATAAATCCGTTTTAAGTTATTCGAGTTGCCATGGTTTCGTATCGAACTCAACATTATTAATCTTAACATAAAAAATATAGGTTTATAGTCGAAAATACAGTTTATGTGTCAAATAAGAGAAGATAGTCATATCCGTCGTAAGAACGACATCTTGATAACCCTTTTGAAAAACATACTTCCACTTAGAGTTTAACCATGGATTTTGGATATATTTCATAACCATATAAAATAAGATTTTTCACCAAAGAAAATCTTTTAATTCAAAGTTTAAGATAGGTATTTAAAATTAAACCCAAAACAGCCCCCGTTCGACTAAGACGGCGTATATTCGATTTTAAGGTGTTCTTCGTGTTTACAAGTTTTATATCCTTATGTTAGCTTGACATATAGTCTTAATACATGTGTTGAAGTATTTTAAAAGTCATGTTAGAAGTATTAAGTTCATTTGCAAACAAGTTTAGAAATAATCTAAACTATGTTCTTGTTGTTATTAGTTATAACTCAAAATAAGATAGCTATATGAATATGAATCGAACGAGATTTTGAACAAAGCTATTACCTCAACTTACTAGGGTAAAGCTACTGGAAAAGATAGTAAATAATCTTTAGCTCAAAGGTAGCTTTGATGGCTTGAAATTCTTGAAGTAGAATCATGGAATCAACAAAAGTTTCAAGTAAGAAATCTATCTTGATTTAAGATAGTTATGAGTATAGATTTTAATCAAAGCTTAACATAGTTATTACCTTGATTTAAGATGAACACCTACTGATATAGATGAAGATTTCTTGATGTTGGATGATTACTTAAAATGGATTTGAAGGATTGAAAGTAATCTTGAAAGGATTCTTGGAGTGTTCTTGAAACATTTTCTTTTGATGATTCTAACTTAGTTTTTGAAGTACATTATGATGAAGATAATGAAGGTTCATATGTTCTTGAAAGAGTGGGATATTAGAGAATATTAGAGAGTAAAAATTGAAATGGAAATGATATAGAAGTGGTGAACTAGCTCGTGAATTTTAGGTTAGTTATAAAGAGATTTTAGTTTGTAATTTAGCATAATAATTCAAGGTATAAGTTAAAATTAAAACCCCACATGTTAAATCAGCTTTTAGTAGTCAATTATGGCTGATCAAGTGGTGTTTATTATTGGTATATAACAATAATAAAATACGTCTAGAAGCTGAGTATTGTACGAGTACGAATACAGGTGCATACGAAATAGAATTGTTGATGAAAACGAATGAGGGTGTAATTGTAAGTATTTTTGATAAGTAGAAGTACTTTGATAAGTGTCTTAAAGTCTTTCAAAAGTGTATGAATACATATTAAAACACTACATGTATATACATTTAACGGAGTCGTTAAGTCATCGTTAGTCGTTACATGTAAGTGTTGTTTTGAAAGCTTTAAGTTAACGATCTTATTTAATGTTGTTAACCCATTGTTTATTATATCTAATGAGATGTTAAATTATTAAATTATCATGATATTATGATGTATGAATATATCTTAATATGATATATATACATTAAAATGTCGTTGCAACGATAATCGTTACATATGTCGTTTCGTGTTTCTTAACTTAGTAATCTCATTTTTATGTATATAACTCATTGTTAATATACCTAGTGAGATACTTAAATATCGTAATATCATGTTAAATATATATATATATATATATATATATATATATATATATATATATATATATATATATATATATATATATATATATATATATATATATATATATATATATATATATATATAGTTTTTACAAATTTTAACGTTCGTGAATCATCGGTCAACTTGGGTGGTCAATTGTCTATATGAAACACATTTCAAATAATCAAGTCTTAACAAGTTTGATTGATTAACATGCTGGAAACATTAATTATGTAAATATTAATCTTCTATATATTAGCGGAAAAATCCTGGTCGTTACATTACACACCCGTTAAATTAAATTTCGTCCCGAAATTTAGAATAGTACCTAGTTAATGTGCGATATCGGAAAAAAAATGTGGGTACTTCAACTTCATTTGGTCTTCTCGTTCCCAAGTAAATTCAGGTCCTCTACGAGCATTCCATCGAACCTTAACGATTGGTATCTTACATTGTTTGAGTCGTTTGACCTCACGATCCATAATTTCGACGGGTTCTTCGACAAAATTTAGTTTCTCGTCAATTTTAATCTCGTCTAGAGGAATAATTAGATCTTCGGTAGCTAGGCATTTCTTCAGATTTGAAACATGAAAGGTGTTGTGAATCTTTTCTAATTGTGGAGGTAGCTCAAGTCGATAGGCCACCGGCCCAATGCGTTTTTCAATCCTGAACGGCCCAATGTATCTTGGGCTCAATTTCCCCCGCTTTCCAAAATAAATAACACCTTTCCAAGGTGATACCTTAAGCATAACCATATCACCTTCCTCAAACTCTAAAGGTTTTCTTCTAACATTCGCATAGCTCTTTTGTCGACTCCTGGCTGTTTTCAATCGTTACTGAATCTGAATGATTTTATCGGTGGTTTCTTGGATAATTTCCGGACCTGTAATCTGTTTATCCCCCACATCACTCCAACAAATCGGAGACCTGCACTTTCTACCATTAAGTGCCTCAAATGGTGCCACCTCAATGCTAGAATGATAGCTGTTGTTGTAGGAAAACTCAGCTAACGGTAGATGTCGATCCCAACTGCTTCCAAAATCAATAACACATGCTCGTAGCATGTATTCGAGTGTCTGAATTGTCCTTTCACTCTGCCCATCAGTTTGTGGATGATAGGCAGTACTTAAATCTAGACGAGTTCCCAACGCTTCGTGTAATACCTGCCAGAATCTGGAAGTAAATCTGCTATCACGATCAGAGATAATAGAGATTGGTATACCATGTCTAGAAACAACTTCTTTCAGGTATAATCTTGCTAATTTCTCTATACCATCCTCTTCTTTTATTGGCAGAAAGTGTGCTGACTTAGTAAGACGATCGACTATTACCCAAATCATATCATAACCACCTGCGGTTCTCGGTAACTTAGCAATGAAGTCCATGGTAATGTTTTCCCATTTTCATTCTGGGATTTCAGGTTGTTGGAGTAGGCCCGATGGTTTCTGATGTTCAGCTTTGACTTTAGGACAAGTCAAACATGCTCCTACATATGTGGCTATATCGGCCTTCATTCCTGGTCACCAAAAGTTTCTCTTGAGGTCTTGGTATATTTTCCCCGCTCCGGGATGTATTGAATATCTGGTTTTATGTGCTTTAAGCTCTAAACACTTCGGTTTAAAACACACATGGAAGACTTTACTTCCATGCAAAACAATTTTTGATTCTCTTTAAAAATTTTCAACTTTAAGCTCATGAACCATTTTGAAAGTGGGAGACTTTACTCCCTTAAATTTTAAACATAAGGGAAAAGACTTTACTTTTCAAAAAAATACAAGCTTTAACCATTTAAGTATTAATGATATGTGATATTGAAATGGTTAAAAGCTTGTTCCAAAAATTTATCAACATGTAAGTTCAAAATTTATACGGTGTATGTGACAAGCTTTATCCAAAAAGTTCAAAATGGCCCGAGATTTAACTCTCCTCCTTACATTTAGTTTAATGTAATGCCTTCGTTGCATTGAACGAAGAAATTTAGTAAAATTGAGGGGCATTTTGAAATAGAATAGAGAAGAGAAGAGAAATAAAAGCCGGAATAGATCAAATGATCTTTGTTGTCACCATTCGAATAAACTTATTCACCAATAATTTGCACGTTGATGAGCTTTATGCCTGAACTTACTGTCAGGCTTGAATCAATCATCAAAATTAATCCTGCCACTAAGATCCACAAACAAGCAAAGGTACCACAAACAACCACAAATATCAAACAAGAAAGCATAAGTATCGAATTATTACAAGCATAAGTGTGATATTGTGCGAGAGTAGCAATACTAGCATACTACCTCGCACCAAATCATCAATCCCAAGTTTTCTAAACACAATTCATAAAATTATTTGAATTACATGCCAAATCATTAATATGTTTCACAAATCATGATGAAGATTGATTACCAATTACCCATTGTGTGTTGGGTTTGCCATCAAGATGCGCCCTTCTTTGTAGTCATCATAACCGAAATGAGCCATGGGAGGCTTCTCCGACTCATTGAAATTCACCCTTAAGAACTTTGCAATTCGAGTCACATAGTGACCACCAACACTAGGAAGCATAGATTTTTCACCACTTGCATCAAATAGATAACTTACGATGAATGCTTGTGCTTGTGAATCCGATGAACCAACCAAATATCGAGCAATTTAATCTTATCAATATCCTCCGTGTGGTGGAAGACCGATTTGGCAAAGAACCTTTGGATGCACCTAAGTGTGGGGTTTGCAAGTGCATTAGAAACTTGGTTGGCGGGTGTAAATTCGACATTACTAATTTTGTGCCACACCTTCCTTGGAACAAACTCGCTCGGATTGAAAGTTTCACATTTGGCCAAGTACATGAAGGTGACATTGGGCGAGGTACCATGGTAGAGACCTAGACACTCCATAAATTGGCTCATGTTAAGTCTCCTTTCCCTTCCCCAACCTAAATGTGAGGTAATCATTTAGCCATGGAGAAGAGACCTTGAAATGGACCCTCAAGGTTGTTAGGAACTCATGGGTTAGCAAAGGGTACACATCCTCATGGATGTAAAGAAAAGGCTCCCATGGATACATGACTTGGTGAAAGTGTTCAACTTTAAACGCATCCCGAATCTCATTCCCTAATCCCGCTAATTCTAATTAAGCCCAATCAATGTACTTGGCCAGGCACACCCGCATATTGATCCTATTCATCATTCTAGATCTTAAAGTCTCATCACGCAAAATTTCTTGCAACCATTCATTGACATCGTTTGACTTTGCACGGCCTTTGCCTTTTTCTCTTCCCTGAAATCAAGTTACAAACAACAAATGCAATCATAACTTCAAAACACTAGCAAAATTCAAATTTTACACAATCAAATCATTGATGGGGCCACACGCCCCCTACATTTAATACATTAGAAAAAGATTCACCTCATACAAGCATGGTCAACATGACTCAATTTCAAAAAGTCAAACCCTAGTCGAAGTTCAAAAGTCAAAGTAAGCTTAAGACTAGGAGTATGAATTTTAGTGTAGCAATTAGCCATACCATTTCAAGTTCAATCACAAACAAATAAGCTACAATCACAAAGTCGACCGAATAACATAGTCAAAGTCAAAGAATCAAGAACCCTAATCTCAATTTTAGCGCATACAAGCATGAAAGTTGGATTCTTTTTTATCTAGACATGTTAGAGAAGCATACGATAACCAATTGCATCATTATAATCTCAATTAGACATCAAATTAAATTGGGATGAACCCTAAAAATTCAAATTTCAAAATTGTGGAATTAAGCATGCAAATCAAGTTAAAGAGCATTGTAATAAGAAGAATCCATCACCAATTTAGCATAATCATCATCAATCGTTCATAAGTCTAAAAGTAAGTACAAGCATGAACATGGCAAAAATCATGTAAAAAGTTAAAAATAAAGATTAATGAAACATGAATCTTACTTTGCTCATGTTAAATGATGATAGAAATGCAAGAAATCTTCACAAAAGATGGTTAATTTGGTGCTACGCTTCGAATTAGATGAGCCTTAGCCGAATTTGTGAGAGTAATAATGAAGTGGGTGTGAAAAGTGAAGTAAAAATGCATCATATCATATTTCATTTTATAATAGACAGGTGTGCCACACCTTAAGGTGGTGCGCCGCTCCATTACAAAAAAAACCCAGGTGCGCCGCATGATATGCCCGAATCAGACGGTTTATTTATGCGGTGTCGTTAGGTCGCAAAACGTCAATTCGGGATATCAACAGAAGAAGTTGATTGTTTAATTTATATATGCTGGGACTAAATCTATTATTCCTTCCTATGGGTTAGAAAGGGCAAATATGACCTAGGGTCGTTCCTTGAGCGGTCGAATTTGAAACGGAGCTTATGCAAATAATTCAGTAATTAAGATTTGGTTCGTACACAATTTAATATCCAAGACTAGTGGCCGGGTACACCTTGTGTGTAGGGGCAGGATACTTTTGGTCCCAATAAATTGGCGAATGTTCTGAAAATCCAATAACCAAGTCCAACCGGTTTATTCTAGACACCACTTTATCCGATATATCAAATTATGTAAAGGCAATAGTTGGGTGGAATAGTTTATATAATTGTAATTAAGATATTAAAGTAATATAATTAAAATAAGCTAGCTAGCATGCAACAACCAAGGACAAAGAAGGCGTGGTTCACCATAATTTAAGATAACGCAGTGTCGGGATGATTACGAGACACTCGTTGGATAGATATACCTTGGTGTAAACACTAGATTCCTTAATAATTGATTTATCGATTAGCACGTCACGAGGAACTAGGCTATCGTGATTCTGACCGGATGGACTATGCTCAACTCCCGATGCTTTATCCGGTTTAAGGGTACAAGCAGCCCTTCTTGGATGCAGTGCATACCTTGGGCGTACGAATAAAGTAGCATAGCCATATAGAATATCCAACCTTTCTTAACACCTTAGTGTATCACCTAAGTGAGTGGTTATGATCGTGTTTCGAATCCCTTTCTGTCAATGGTTTGGTAAAATCTAAGGGTTTGTAGACAAATTAGAACATCTGATAATTCTCAGTCATCCTTAAAGATTTATAAGCTTAGTTTGTATTGTAGTGCGTTAAATTCCCATTTATGACTTAAACCAGCCCTTACTTAAATCTACCCAATAAATCCCTTAGTTATCCACCATGTTCTAGACTTATAGTGGTTCCATAGCTTCTAACCTTGACCATGCTCAAGTAATCCTATAGTACATCAACACTGTACTCTACTATTGCAACAGTATTTTCTCGAGTCTTATACTCTTGACCAATGTCTTGATTTGGTCCTATGGTAATTCCCCATGTACTTTATAGTATTTTCAATGGGTTCATACCTTGACCAATGTATAAACACAGATAATTAGTTACCTTATAATTGTTGATTTTATAAAAGGTTTAAATCACGTTTATTAGTGGAAGGACGATAATAACGAGGTTTAATATCATAGACATAAAGCGAGTACGAAACGATAATCATCCCTAACTAACATTATTAAATCATGACAAACAATCAAGCAATTACTCACACATAATGGCAACAAGCAATTCTAATATTAATAAATCACAAACATCGAACAAGAATATTATAATAAATTAATAAAAGAAAGGATAGATGTTACCGAATAATGTCGGCAGAATAACACTTGTCTTTCTTCATAATATCCATAGCGTTACAATGCTTGATAGCTTCTACTAGTAACTACATACTAATCTCCTATTGATCACTAGAGAACGACAATAGAAAGATAATTATTTTCCTAATCTCTGTACTTTTCTCTCTCTAGAATCTAGAGAGAGAACTAATCTCCTATAGATCACTAGAGAGCGACTATAGAGAGATATTTGAGAGAGAAGTGAAGAAGGTGTGTGTTGAAATGGTGGGATGTGCCACCTATTTATAGGAAAGGCTTGATGGCAAAGTTGTAAATAAATGGGCTTGGTGACCGAGCAAAGCATCTTGAGAACTTGATGGCCAAGGTGACCTTGGAGACCAAGTATAACTTGGAGAGCAAGGACATTCTAGATTATTCCAAGCATTCAATCAACATGGACTTGAATTTTGCCTGCAAACGGCTGGCAGGACGTTTGGCAAGCCATTTGCTGAGCCCGTTTGACCAGGTGGCCCATTTACTGTGCCTGTTTGCCTTGGACATGTGTCAGGCCGTTTACCATAGTGGCAGGCCATTTGGCAAGCCGTTTGGCCTGCTCTGGTTTGCTGAATTCACTGAATCGTAACTTGTCTTTCACTGTTTTCGCTCTAGAATCTTCGTTTTAGCTCCGTTTCTGACAATTCTTGCGCTCACACGTTCGTAATTAAATATCCTACAGCATGAGGTTAAATAAATAAACTTTTCCAAAAATTATAAAATAAGTTATTTAAACGCGAGTTAATCGTCTTAGCCGATTTTGCTCATTTTTTCTCGTTTTTCATCCGTTTTTAGTGATTCTTGAAACATAGCCTTCGTAATGACATAATCTACCAAATGAAGCAAATAAATGCTTATTTAGATGATAAAGTCAATTACTTTATCATAAATGGGGCTAATATCAGGGGGTAAAAACGTGGCTATTTAGCCGATATCACCGCACCTTGTGGTTGGTGCGCCGAACCATACAACCTGAGAAAAATGGTTTGGCGACTGATGTTGATTTTTAGAAAAATAGGCCATTAGTGCGCAACACCTTGTGTTAGGTGCGTCGCACCACAGAATTGGTGAGTTTTGCAACTAAGTTTATCAACATTTACCCAAACACTTAGCCATTTTCAGCTCAAACATCAACTCAACAAGCTATTTTTGGTGTATTTCACTTTCTCAAATGCATGAAATGCAACTAAATGCTAATACAACCTATCAAAAACATAATATCATACAATTCTAAATGAAATGCAATCCTAAATGCACAAGTATACACAAGTGTGATCATTTTTTATCACGGGTCTATCACTTGACCCGTTTTAGCTCAAGGGCGTCACTTTGGGTAGAGCTTGATGTCATCAAGCTCGAGAGCATTGAATTCATCATTGTAAACTTTTAACCTATGGTTATTCACTTTCAAAGTGTTACCATTCCCAAACAATTCTACATAACCCGTAGGGTAAGCTTTCTTAACAATATTCGGACCCATCCATCTAGACCTTAGCTTACCGGGTGAAAACTTAAAACGGGAATTAAACACTAGGACCTTGTTGTTTAGGTGAAATTCCTTAGTTCCCTTAAGTCGGGCGTCATGCCATCTTTTAGTCTTCTCTTTGTATGTCAAAGAGTTCTCGTAAGCTCCCAACCTAAGTTCTTCCAATTCATGTATTCGCATGACCCATTTCTCCCCCGCTTGACCTAAGTCTAGGTTTACTTGTTTCAAAGCCCAATATGCCCTATGTTCAACCTCCACCAGGAGGTGACATGCCTTACCATAAACTAACCGAAATGGTGTTGTACCTAGTGGTGTCTTAAATGCAGTTCTAAATGCCCATAAGGCATCATCAAGTTTGGTTGACCACACCATAAGGTTATTGTTAACCGTATTTTCTAGGATCCTCTTTAACGCTCGATTCGTATTTTTCACTTGACCACTCATTTGAGGGTGGTAAGGGGTCGAGAACCGGTGCGTTACACCATACTTTTCCAACACTTTTTCCAAAAGATGGTTCGCAAAATGCGTGCCTCTATCTGAGATCAACGCTTTTGCAACTCCAAATCTTGCAAACAAACTCTTTAAGAACATAAACACTACCGAAGTGTCATTGGTTAGAAAAACTTTTGCCTCGGCCCATTTTGACACTTAGTCAACGGTAACCAAAATATAGAGACACTTGTTACAATTCAAAAATGGGCCCATAAAGTCTAGACCCCACACATCAAATATCTCACATATTTGGATCCTGGTTTGGGGCATTTCGTCCCTCTTTGAAATGGATCCGAACTTTGGAAAGAATCACAATGTTTCAGTAACTAGTGGGCGTCTTTAAATATCGTGGGCTAATAAAAATCGGAATCAAACACCTTTTTGGCAGTATGATTTGGCCCAAAATGCCCTCTCGCGGGTCCACTATGACAACTTTTCAGAATCTCCCGTGCCTCTTGCCCATATACACACCTTTGGATTACTTGATCCGTTCCGATGCGAAACAAGTCCGGTTCTTCCCAAAAATAAAATTTTAGATCATTATAAAACTTTTTCTTTTGTTGATACGAAAATCCCTTTTGAATGACATTTGAGGCTAAGTAATTAGCAAACTTTGCAAACCATGTGACTTCATCGACTAGATCAACCCCCACCCAGTGTTCATACAGGAAAGTGTCTCAGATTTTGGATTCATCCAAAGGTTGTAACTCGGGGTTGTCTAGTCTTGACAAATGGTCAGCAGCCACGTTTTTGGCTCCCTTTATCTTTTATCTCTATGTGAAATTCTGGTAAGAGTAAGACCCATCGAATTAGACGATGTTTCGAATCTTGTTTTTGAAAAAGATATTTCAATGCGGAGTGATCCGTGTAAACAATCGTTTTTGAAAGCACAAGATAAGACCGAAACTTTTCAAATGCAAATACCACCATGAGAAGCTCTTTCTCGGTGGTAGTATAATTCAATTGGGCCCCATTCAATGTCTTGCTTGCGTAATATACGGGCCTAAAATGTTGGTCAACTCTTTGACCAAGAACCGCACCAAGTGCAAAGTCACTTACATCGCACATTAACTCAAAATCTTTGTCCCAATCGGGAGAGATAAGAATTGGTGGATGGGTGAGATTTTCTTTTAACAAGTGAAAAGCTTCAGTACATTCATCATTAAATAAAAACGGTTGGTCTTTCTCTAACAAATTGGTCATGGGGCGGGAAATTTTTGAAAAATCCTTTATAAAGCAGCGGTAAAAATCTGCATGACCAAGAAAGCTTCTTATTGCTTTGACATAGGATGGTTTAGGTAGGTCTTTTATCACACTAATCTTAACTTTATCTACCTCAATTCCCACTTTTGAAATTTTATGACCTAAAACACCCCCTTATTTACCATAAAGTGGCATTTTTTCCAATTCAAAACCAAATTCGCTTTTTCACAACGGGTCAACATTTGCTCTAAATTCTTAAGACAATGATCAAATGAGTCCCCAAATACCGAAAAGTCATCCATAAACACCTCCATAGTGTCTTCAACCATGCCCGAGAAGATTGCAAGCATGCATCTTTGGAATGTCCCCAGGGCATTACACAACCCAAAGGACATTCTTTGGTAGGAAAATGTACCATAGGGACACGTGAAGGTAGTCTTTTCTTAATCCTCGGTGTCGACTGAGATTTGAAAGTATCTCGAGAATCCATCAAGAAAACAATAAAACTCCTTCCCGGCTAAACGTTCTATCATTTGGTCAATGTATGGGAGTGGGGAAATGTTCCTTTCTTGTGGCATCGTTGAGACGCCTATAATTAATGCATACCTTCCATCCAGTGATAGTTCGGGTTGGAACAAGTTTGTTTTGGTCATTTAGAATTACCGGGGTCCCACCCTTTTTGGGCACCACTTGAACGGGACTCACCCAAGGTGAGTCAGAAATTGGGTAGATAAGGCCCACATCTAACAATTTAATATCCTCCGGGTTGAGTCGATGTTGTCTTTGGATAACCGGCTTGAAATTCTCCTCCATGAGAATTTTGTGGGTACAGTACGATGGGTTAATCCCCGAGATGTCCGTGGTCTTCCATGCAATAGCCTTGTGGTGAGACGTGAGAAGTGAAGCAAGTCGTGTCTTTTGGTCAATGGTGAGTCTCGAAGAGATAATCACCAGAAGTTGACTTGATTCCCTGAGGTAAGCATACTCAAGATGCTTGGGGATCTACTTTAGCTCAAGAGTAGGAGGTTCTTCCCATGAAGATTTGTTTCGAAGTCTATCTTCATTAGGAATTGAAAGGACCCGTTCATACCGATTATAAACGATTCACAATAGTTGATTTCATTGCGAGGTACTTGACCTCTATATGATACATTTTACAAACATTGCATTCGTTTTTAAAAGACGAACTTTCTTTACATCGAAAGTTGACGGCATGCATACAATTTCATAATACATCCAACTATAATAGACTTAATGATAATCTTGATGAACTCAACGACTTGAATGCAGCGTCTTTTGAAATATGTCATGAATGACTCCAAGTAATATCCCTAAAATGAGAAAATGCACAGCAGAAGATTTCTTTCATACCTGAGAATAAACATGCTTTAAAGTGTCAACCAAAAGGTTGGTGAGTTCATAGGTTTAACGTAAACAATAAAATTCATCATTTTGATAGACCACGAGATTTAAATATAGTACACATATCTCGTGTACTAAACCATTTTTCATAATGCTTGGCAGAGTAGGTTCGTATCATTTTCTCCCCCGTAGGTTGCCTCGCGATTTTTAATAACCGTACACATATCTCGTGCACAAAAATAATACACATAACCTGTGTATAAAAAATCATTCTCTCGATACATAACATTCATTTTGATTTCATTGCTCAACATGGTAACTGACCTTAACATATAATGCGCATCAATAATATCTCCAAAACAGAACATCTCGTCTGTATATTATATAAACTTCGAAGTACTAAACACCACACCCACTAGCTCTTCCGTCTAGTGAGCATTCTGGGTGGTGGTGTTAAACCCGGTAGCTACCTTTAGGATTCGCGTGAATTAGGGCCATACCCGTTTCTAATTCTTAGGTTACCAAGCAATAATAATCAGGGGAAAATATTCACAACAATTAGTGGCAATTATAATGTCCAACTAATTCAATAATAATCCACAGAACTTCTGTCTGCATAATAATTCATTCGAGGAATGTTTTGCTTGTGTCTATCTCGTCAAACATTTATAAAAGCATTTCATGTATTCTCAGTTCAAAATATATTTCAAAAGCATTTAATAAAGCAGTTATAAAAACAGCGCATGTATTCTCAGTCCTAAAAATATAAAGAGTAAAAGGGAATCAAATGAACTCACGATATGATATTTTGTAGTAAAAATATTCATACGACTGAACTGAACAATGCAGGGTTGGCCTCGAATTCACGAACCTATATCATGTATATATATATTAACACATATAATTGAAGTCAAATAAATTTATGTATTATTATTAATATAACTGTTATTTTTAGTAATTCATGTGTTTCATTATTAACTTAAATATATTTACTTTATATACTTTAATTAAATAATTTATAAAAATGTAGTTTTATTAAGTATATTTTTATATAACTAACTTTTATAATAATAATATTAATAGTAATATTGATAATAATAATAATAATAATATAGTTGTAATAATAATAATGGTAAAAGTAATAATAATGATAGTAATAATATTAAAAATGATAAAGATATTAATAATAATATTAATACTAATAATAATAATGATAAAAATAATATTAATGAAAATAAAAATATTAATTTTAATAATAATGCTAATAAATAATAAAAGGTTGTATTATTTTTACAATAAAGATTATAATTTTGATCCTAACTCTTAATACTAATAATACTTATTAATAATACTTGATAGTAATTAATGTTAATAATAATAATAACAACAATATAATAATAATAATAAGTAATAAGTAAACTACCTCAAGAAGTAGTCCTTAAAAATAATGCCCAAGTCCGGGTTTGAACCCGCGACGTCCCGCTAACCCTATAACATATCCAAACCGTGCCTCTACCCAATACTTTCTTTTATAGCTCGTAGTCTATATCTATTTAACCCGTATCTCCTAGTTGTCTTCTCAACACCACAAACCCCATCGTCATCACTATTTTAATTTCCATCATTAATCATCATCATAATCATTTTCACTATTTTCATCTATCCTAATCATATTAATATATCATCATCGTGTTTCATAATCATTCTCACTTACATCATTTAACATCATCACATCATAATATCTAATCATCGTTATCATCACATAACTATAATATCATCATTTATCATCATCAATTTCTTTAATCCTAAGATTATCACTTTGTGTAATCATCACTCATTATCACTAATTAACTTCACTTATACCTTAAATACGTGCAGCAAGGAAATCAGTCCATCACAAGTCCAGAACCCAACTGAATTCGTGGCCCAACAGGAAGCTGAATATGATCTCGGCCCAACAGTGACCTAATCTAACAACATTCAATTAGCCCAGTATGTATTTAGGTTAGAAGGGGTTACTGTAACGACCCAACCCAATATACAATCGAACACGCATAAAATAAATTTTTTTTACAGGGGAGTGCGCCACGCGCACCACCTCAGGGTGCGCGGCGCGCACAGGCCTATTTTCAGTTCTGTCCGAATTTTCAATTTTTCGAATAAAGATCTCCCACTTCCCGACATATTTAGACGAAATGCTTTACACAACATGTTCTAATATGAAAAACTCATACGATTCAAACATAAAACGAGTTTTACAAAACGGGGCCCACATCGGCCATTTTACGAGTTTCATACGAAAGTCCGAGTTTCGACCACACTAGTTTAAATTCCAAACGACACTATGAGCATGGTGTTTGGGGTTAAACTACCCATATCTTGGTCATACTCCAAAAGCTATCACATCCCAAAAACGTCCCCTAAACAACAAGCGGGATCTCTAATCCAATCGAAGGCCCTTACCTTTGTCGACGCCGGAGCCTATAAAAAGATAAACAACGAGAGGGTAAGCAAAGCTTAGTGAATGCAATAATTATACCCATATATATATAACATACCTACTTTCCATCACTTACACATATACCGCATACACGCTAGCAATACAATTAGCATACCATCTCAAGTACAAAGCTAATTATCTCCAACAAATCGCTACTAGCGTAATCAATAACATATAATCGACATAATATAATATGCTACAAAACAAAATACACAACCATGGTTAACCATTCTCGCGTCATGGTGCTACCGACTCTTTGGTTCACACCATACGCATTTGTCATGATGCTACCGGCTCTTTGGTTCACATCACAACTCGAGTCATACTCATGCTAGAGTGCTACCGGCTCTTTGGTTCACACTCTAACAACGCTAAGGTGCTACCGGCTCTTTGGTTCACAACCTAACAAATCGTGCTATAGAGCTACCGGCTCTTTGGTTCACACTATAACACACGTACTATGACGCTACCGGCTCTTTGGTTCACATCATAGCACGCTCGCACATGCTATGGCACTACCGGCTCTTTGGTTCATACCATAGCATACAAATAAATACCTTACATACATATGCATATAATCATTCCACTCACCTTAACGATTTGGTGACGATTTATACCTCCACAAGCTTCAAAGCAAGGTACCTAATAATATAAGTACTCGATCAACAAACAAACTTGTTGGACTAAATACCAACACTTCACTCATGTGCATTTAATGACTTAAATGCATTAAATGTCCCATTTTCACCAAATCCGCCCTTTAGGGGTCAAGACCATCATTAATCACTTAAAAGCTAGTGATTAAGGTCCAACAACACTAACCATTACACAATTAGGGTATTTCATACCCATATTTCCCAATTAGGTCAATCATTAGCCCTTTGACTAATTTAAAGTCAACATACCCATTTCGGGTTATCTACTAACCCATCTAACACCCATTTACTAATTAACTAGGTGTGCTAGTAATTAACTAACCAATTAGGACTCATAAACATCAATTACCACCTTGAAACCCTAGGTTAGTTACCAATGAGTCTTCATGACTCCATCTTACCCAAGAACACCCAAAATCACCAAATATGGGTTTTATGTTCTTCATTTACCCAAACCCTAACCCTTACACAAAATCAAAGTAAGGAAATTAAGGTTAGAACATACCACTACAACCACAACGGAGCTAGAGAGGGGATGAACAACTTTAATACCCGCACTTTGGTCCGAGAACAACTTCTTCCCCTTAGATTTAAGCTTTCTCAATCAAGAATCACACTCTCACTCTAAAATTTAAGTAAAGGGGATAAGGTTGTTGATAATGGAGTTAATGATACTCCACAACTGACCAACTGGCCTTTAACTCGTCGACAAGTGAAATTACCAAATTGCCCATCAAAATATCTCATTAAAACAGCAAAAACCCGACTACAGTAGGGAGTGCGCGGCGCTCTCCCTTTGGTGTGCGCGACGCGCACTAAGCTCAGATTGCTCTCTGACTCCTGTTTAACTGCACAATCATTACCACACTTTATGTACTCTATATACTCTGCTGTACAATGAAGATTAGGGTCTTACAACTCTCCCCCACTTGAATCGGAGCGCGTCCTGGCGATCCAAGCCGCATGACAAGAGGGAAGATAAACTAACACGAATTCTTCGGGCTCCCAAGTAAACTCGGAACCCTTACTATGACGCTATTGAACTTTAAAAGTCCTAACCTCTTTATGCCTCAACCTTTTGACCTTCTCATCGAGTATGGCAATAGGCTCCTCAATATACTCTAACTTATTATTTACCTCAATTTCGTCTAACGGCACCCATGATGAATCATCCGCAAGATACTTACGGAGATGGGAAACATGAAATGTATTATGAATCCCCGCAAGCTCTTCGGGTAATTCCAAACGATACGCGACTTCACCAACACGAGCTAAAACCTTAAATGGCCCAATAAACCGAGGAGCTAACTTTCCCCGTTTTCGAAACCGAATAACACCTTTCCATGGCGAAACCTTAAGCATCACCATGTCACCTTCTTGAAATTCGATCATTCGCCTACGTTTGTCGGCATACAACTTTTGTCTATCTTGAGCCTTTTTCAAATGATCCCGAATCATATCAATCTTGCTATTCATTTCTAAGACCAAATCAGTACTCCCGATTTCCTTTTGGCCAATTTCACCCCAACAAATCGGAGTTCGACACCTCTACCCATAAAGCATCTCGTAAGGTGGCATCCCGATACTAGTATGATAACTATTATTGTACGAGAATTCCACCAAAGGTAAGTGCTCATCCTAACTACCACCGAAATCAATAATACACGCCCGCAACATGTCCTCCAATGTTTGATTCGTACGTTCGGTTTGACCGTCCGTTTGAGGATGATACGACGTGCTCAATTTCAATTGTGTACCCATATCCTCATGAAACTTTTCCCAAAATCGAGATGTAAAACGAGTATCTCGATCCGAAATAATAGATATAGGAACCCCATGTCGAGCGACTACCTCTTTGATAAACAATTTAGCCAAAGTCTCTGATAATATTGCTTCCCGAATGGGAAGAAACAAGCCACTTTTCGTCAATCGATCAACTATCACCCAAATCGAATCAAATTGGGTTCTCGCCGTTTTAGGTAACTTTGTGATGAAATCCATGGTAATGTGCTCCCATTCCCATTTCGGGATTTCTAACGGTTGTAACTTACCATACGGCTTTTGGTGCTCGGCCTTAACTTGTAAACACGTGACGCATTGCTCAACATACTTTACAACATCACGTTTCATGCCCGGCCACCAATAATCTTTTCTCAAATCAAGATACATTTTCGTCGCGCCCGGATGAATGGAATACTTTGACTTATGTGCTTCATCAAGTAGCACTCGTCGATAATCCCCCATCTTAGGCACCCACACTCTTTCTTGAAAAGACAACAAACCACGCGAACCCATAGTAATAAATTCCGATTGCCCCACAATTCGTTCCGCATGCTTGTTGTGAACGTAAGCTTCAATTTGAATCACACCAAGTTTTTCAAGAAAATCATTAGTAATAATCATACGTAACAATTCCAATCGTAACGCCGGGTGATGACTCTTTCGACTTAACGCATCCGCGACCACATTCGCCTTGCCCGGATGATAAAGTATCTCACAATCGTAGTCTTTCACCACATCCATCCATCTACGTTGACGATAATTCAAATCTCTTTGATCAAAAAGATGTTTCAAACTCTTGTGATCCGAATAAATTGTACACTTGACACCATACAAGTAATGGCGCCAAATTTTCAACGCATGAACAACCGCCGCCAACTCAAGATCATGAGTCGGATATCTCGTCTCGTGTTCCTTTAATTGTCGAGAGGCATAAGCGATGACTTTACCTCTTTGCATTAGAACACACCCGAGCCCATTTAAAGAAGCATCACAATAAACCGTCATGTCTTCCACACCTTCCGGCAACACTAACACCGGAGCTTGACATAACTTCTCTTTTAACAATCGAAAAGCAATTTCTTGCTCGTTCTCCCAATTAAAACTCACATTCTTTCTCGTTAACTTCGTCAATGGAGAAGCGATCTTAGAAAAGTCTTGGATAAAACGACAATAATAACCGGCCAATCCGAGGAAACTTCGGATTTCCGTAAGCGTAGTCGGTCGTCCCCAACTCTTTACCGTCTCTATCTTCCCCGGATCTACTTGAATACCATTTTCGTTCACAATGTGGCCAAGGAACTGAACTTCCCTTAGCCAAAATTCACATTTGGAGAATTTAGCATACAACTTCTCCTTTCGCAACGTCTTTAACACACTCCGCAAATGATGTTCATGTTCCTTCATACTCTTCGAATAGACAAGTATGTCGTCAATGAACACAATTACCGACTTGTCCAACATAGGTTGGCACACTCGGTTCATAAGATCCATGAATGCCGCTGGTGCATTCGTAAGACCAAAAGGCATAACTACGAATTCAAAATGCCCATAACGCGTTCGAAAAGCCGTTTTCTCAATGTCTTCCTCACGGACCCGCATTTGGTGATAGCCGGACCGTAGGTCGATTTTAGAGAAATACGTTGCACCTTGGAGTTGGTCGAACAAATCGTCAATCCTAGGCAATAGATAACGATTCTTGATCGTCACTTTATTCAACTCCCGGTAATCGATGCACATCCGCATACTACCATCCTTATTCTTCACAAATAAAACCGGAGCGGCCCATGGCGAAGCACTCGGTCGAATGAAACCCTTCTCAAGCAACTCTTGGGTTTGATTTAACAACTCTTGCATTTCCGTTGGTGCTAAACGATAAGGAGTTTTAGCAATGGGGGTAGCCCCCGGAACCAAATCAATGCGAAATTCAACTTGTCTTTCCGCCAGAACACCCGGTAACTCATCCGGAAAAACGTCTTCAAATTCATTCACCACCAGAATTTCACGAATGGGTGGTGGCTCATCACGAGTATCAACAACATGGGCAAGAAAAGCCATGCCACCACCAACCAGAAAACGACGTGCCCGTGCAAAAGTGCATATCGGCACAAGTCTTCTTCGTTTATCGCCATGAATAATTAACTCTCCCCCACTAGGGGTCTTCACTCGAATAGATTTTTCATGGCATGCAATATCGGCTCTATTATGATCGAGCCAATCCATACCAACAACGATATCAAAATCACCCAAAGTCATCGGGATGAGGTCGATTTCAAAGTTTTCGACACCAAACACAACATTACAATTTTTACACACATCAACCACTAGCACCGTCTTGCCATCCGCTATTTCAACTTCTACCGGACGACTTAACTTAGCTGACGGTTTATTAAGTTTAGGCACAAATTTTGGTGACACAAACGACAAGTTTGCACCACTATCAAAGAGTATCCTTGCCGAATTTGAATTAACCATGAAAGTACCTGAGACAACATCGCTAGATTGCTTGGCCTCCTCATTGGTTATCAAATAATTTCGACCCCTAGCCGTACCCGCTGCCTTCTCTAATCGCTTAACATTATCGTTGCGCAATTCGGGACACTCCGGCCTCTTGTGCCCCTCTTTGTTACAATTAAAACAAATGATTTTGTTGGAAGATGAATTCGTAAAATCACGGGCCAAGTGCCCTTGTCCACCACAATTGTAGCACGTGGGCCCAAAACTCTTAGAATCCCCCTTTTTCGCACTACCGACGCTCTCAGTCACACTCTTGTTCTTCTTGTTCGAGTGGCTAGTAGCTTCAAATTTTCATTTGCCAAAGGTGAAGTCACTCTTTCTTGGAGCAAGCGACTCAAAACCCTTAGCGATGTCAAATAGCTCATCAAAAGTCTTCGCCGAATTCCTACTAATCCTTTCTCGATAGTTATCATTCAAGGTTCCGTAGAAATCTTCTTTCAACATGTGATCATTCCCGTCATACTCCGGGAAAAATTGGGTCTTTGATAAGAAAGTGGACTTGAGAGTGTTCAAATCCATTGACCCTTGCCTTAAAGTACGTAACTCGTCCTTAAGCTTTGAAAGATCGGCCGAAGTTCGGTACTCCCTGAAAAATTCCTCTTTAAACTCGTCCCACGTCAAACTCATACTTTGTTCTTCGCCATAAAGTTGGATTTTCGCATCCCACCACAACTTGGCATCACCGCTCATCATGCTACTACCAAACCTCGTCTTTTTATCGAGAGGCACTCACTAGTACGGAAAGCCCCCTCCATATCAGAGATCCATCGAGCACTCTTTAGAGGGTCTCGTTCACCTTCAAAGGTGGGAGGTTGAGCATCTTTGAAGTTTTTATAGTGGAAGTCTCGTCTTCCCGCGTTATCCTCTTTAAGAACAATCTTAACTTGTTCCTTGACTAGATTGACTACTTGCTCGTCAATCGAATCCAAGAACATCTTCTTAACATCCTCTAAGAAGGCCTCATGACGCCTTTGCATAATGGCCTCAACCTTGGCCGTAAACTCAGCATCCTCGCTCGAACCCCCTTCATTGGTCTCGGGTCCATTTCTCGTCTTCATACTATAAAACGGAAAAGGTTAAGCAACGAACGAGAAAACTTAACACATATGTATATACATATACACCACACTACCCCATCTTGCTCAACAATCATCGTACATCGCTTGTTTGACATGATTTGAACTCGTAACAATGGTAGCTAATCATTACGCGAGCACGTCGCATTAACTTGCTAGTACAACGTCTATCTTGCTTGATGATTGCTAACACAACACAAAACAATTAGCGCAAGGTTAGTTCACATAAACCTAAGCACTAATCAACTCCCGGTCCGACCCGTCTCCTACAAGTCCCGCGTAAAGTGCATACACAAATAAATCTAAGTCTAGGCACCTATCTCAAGTCGACTAAATCCCTTAGACCATGCTCTGATACCACTTGTCACGACCCGGAAAATTCCGACTAATTTTAAACCAAACTCTCGATACGATGTAATATTTTTGACACGATTAGCGAAATCTGTTAGGTTGAGTCTCAAAAATATTGAACTGTTTCATTTATTCAATTGACCTTCGACTGTTCTCGACGATTCACGAACTATTATTTGTAAATAAATGTGTATACATATAAAAATAAATATAAATATATGTGTAGAGTATATTAAATATAATTATTAAATGATTGTAACCCTCGTTGATCATTCGATTATTATTTAAATAAACTTATTTCCAACTCTTGTGATTTTAAAAAGATAAATGATGATCCATAATTAAGATATATAAAATTTGGGATCATTAAAAATATTTTACTTTGAAGAATTGGGTTTTAGTACTCCGTACATATTACCTGGAAATTAAAAATAAATTATAGACGAACCTTTTTGATCAGGTTTCAAACACGTAATGAGTGAAATAATTAAATATATTTAATCTAAAGATTTGGAATTTTTAGGAACACTTTCATACGTCAACTGTTTAGTAATGGACACGATATAGCACTCCGCGAGGTAGATATATCTAAACTGTCGGTGGAAATAGTGAATGAAATAGGATGCCACACGTTTTTTTTTTAGTCTATATTATAATATAATATAATTATAATATAATATAATATAATAATATAATATAATATAATATAATATAATTATAATTATAATTATTATTATTATAAAATATATTATAAGAATTCTTTCTTTTGCAATATATATACATATACATAGAAATATATGAAATGATACATACACATTTACCTAACCACCTTCTTCTTCTTCAATCATTGATCTACTACCACCCTAGGCCACCGGAGACTACACGCCACCTCCACCATAAATCGTACCATCACCCTAAACTTCCAACGACAACCGCTATTTAACACCTAGCTTACGCGATCACTTATAAAACCTCATATTTTTATTCTCGCTACTACTTCTTGTTCTTGTATGTGAACCTCCGTACACCACATCTTCATCTTCCACGACCACCTTTCTTCGTCAATCACCACACACCACCAAACCACCTTCACCACTCCCGTTATTACTATTATTATTTTTTTTTGTTGTCGTGAACACATGAATTGCTACTGTGCATCGTGTTTCCTCATTCTTCCTATTTGAACGGCTCAAATCACCTTCAACCTTAATCACCACCATGACCATCAATAAACTACGCTCGATACCATATTTACTGCTACTTTTTCGCTGATCAATATGCAACTTTTGATGCTACTGCTGTACGCATACTTTGTTTCAAAAACCATCGGCTAAACCACCACCTTTTAACTCAACACCACCGTACACCACCACCATTTATTATCATGAATCACCACTCTACCACCACCGTATATGTTGTAGATGGCTGTTGTCTCGCCACCCCTTTAAACTATTATAGGCTACCGTTGTTTCTTGCTTGAGTAACACCCAGAACCGCCACCCATATCGCCACCATCGAACACCACAACAACCCTATTTTTTTTTTCTCTTTCGCTGCAACTACTGCTTCCTTAATTTTTTTTATTCGCTGATTCACACCATCATTACCATCTGTGATAGCTGCTGCTGCATATCCCTATGTTTCTGTTTTGGGACGAGCAACACGAACCACCCATGACAACAGTTTGTATTTCTGCGACATTTAAACCTTCTGCAGCTGCTATTTGCGATAAATATTGGGTGGACAGAATTTTAATTAAAGTGTAAACAAATTTAAAGTCACTTTTGAATTGTTTATAAATTAGTTGGGAAAGTGGCAGACCATAATAGTTTAAAGAAGTTGGATTTTTTTTTTATGATGAACATATGATAAAGACACATGATAGGCGATATCATGGGGTTAATGTAGTAATGATGAGTGTTATTCCTATGTTGTTAAACAGTACGACAAATCCAACCAACGTAAAGATGGACTTTTGATTATTAGGCCAATTTTTGAGTTCATTGGGCTGTGAAACTGGTTTTAATTAATTGGGCCGAGACAAGTTCTTTTTCTACTTCAAATCCTATTTTTGGGTCGTGACCTTGCTTGGTTAACGGGTTAAATAACAATGAGTATAGATATTAAACAAAAAAAAGAGCAGCAGCTTAGATGGTTTGGTCATTTGGAGGGTGAGCGGGAGGTCATGAGTTCGAGTCCTGGCTCGGGCAGTTTATTTCCTTTTTAGCATTTTAAGGTAGTTTTTATTATTATTATTATTATTATTGTTATTATCATTAAATCATTAAAATCATTATTATTACTAAAATAATTATTATTAGTATTAATATCATTATGAATATCATTATTAGTAAAAGTATTATTATTATAATTTACTACTACTACTATTATTATGATCATTTTTTTATTTTCAAAAATATTAAAAATTATCATTTTTATTATTGTTATCATTTTTAGTATTATTATCAGTATTAGAAAAATTATCATTTTTATTAAAAATTATTATTATTATTAGTATTATTATTTTTAAACAAATGCACCTTTTAATTATTATTATTAATGTTATTTTACCAAATAAATATTTGTTATATAAAAATATATATTTAAACATATATGACTTAAATATATTAATATTTTTAAGCAATACTAATTATGTATCTAAAAGTATATGGAATAAAAATAGTTAATTAAGTTATTAATGAAACATATAAATTACTAAAATAACAAATATTAAATAAATTTGTTTAATTACAGTTATGTGTATTAATATATATATATAAATGATATAGGTTCGTGAATCCAAGACCAACCCTACACTTGTTCAGTGCCGTCATTTACATAATTGCTACGAAACACAGTATCGTGAGTTTCATTTGCTCCCTTTTTAATTGCTTTTGCAATATATATTTTTTAGGACTGAGAATACATGCGCTGCTTTTATAAATATTTACGAAATAGACACAAGTACTTAAAAATATATTCTACGTTGAGTTGTACCACTGGCATATTTCCCTATAGCTTGGTAACTACTATTTACATGGGTATTGTAAACGCGAATCCTGTTGATAGATCTATCGGGCCTGACAACCCCAACCGGACTGGACGACCAGTATTCAACGGTTGCACAGTACTTCGTTTCGGTGACTACACTTGGTACGGTGTAGTGAGATTTCATAATAAAGGGAATATGCGACGTGATTAAATGTTAAGTATGGTTACCAAGTGCTCAACCACTTAGAATGCTTTACATATACTTGCGAGTGTATTATGTTTATGTATATGAAATCTTGTGGTCTATTAATATATTGAAATTATTGTTATGATAAACCTATGAACTCACCAACCTTTTGGTTGACACTTTTAAGCATGTTTATTCTCAGGTATATAAGGAGTCTTCCGCTATGCATTTGCTCATATTACTTGGAGTCATTCCTGCATATTTAAGATCAGTACCTCGCAATGGGACCAGATGTTGACGACTTCGTCCAGGTGGATAAGGACGGGTCTTTACACCACTTGTAACGACCCAACCCAATATACAATCGAACACGCATAAAATAAATTTTTTTTTACAGGGGAGGGCGCCAGGCGCACCACCTCAGGGTGCGCGGCGCGCACAGGCCTATTTTCAGTTCTGTCCGAATTTTCAATTTTTCGAATAAAGATCTCCCACTTCCCGACATATTTAGACGAAACGCTTTACACAACATGTTCTAATATGAAAAACTCATACGATTCAAACATAAAACGAGTTTTACAAAACGGGGCCCACATCGGCCGTTTTACGAGTTTCATACGAAAGTCCGAGTTTCGACCACACTAGTTTAAATTCCAAACGACACAATGAGCATGGTGTTTGGGGTTAAACTACCCATATCTTGGTCATACTCCAAAAGCTATCACATCCCAAAAGCGTCCCCTAAACAACAAGCGGGATTGATAATGCTAAAAACGAACATATATTTCATAGCATTATTCCTCAAGAAAGACAAACTTTTAGTTGCAATTGTTCTATTTACAAGTGATATTCATTTAAATAATAAAAGGTGAAGACAAAAGACAGATTCGACGAATTGAAGACGCAAACGACCAAAAAGCTCAAAAGTACAAAATACAATCAAAGAGGTTCCAATTATTGATAAGAAACGTCTCGAAATTACAAGAGTACAAGATTCAAAACGCAAAGTACAAGATATTAAATTGTACGCAAGGACGTTCGAAAATCCGGAACCGGGACCAGAGTCAACTCTCAACGCTCGACGCAACGGACTAAAAATTACAAGTCAACTATGCACATAAATATAATATAATATTTAAATAATTCTTATAATTATTTATATATTATAATAAATAATAAAAACCGTCGGCAAGAAAGACTCCAAACTGGACTGAGCTGTAATTTCAATCTCCGCGACTCGCGGAGTTTGAAGGCCAAAAATGTCGCGAGTCGCGGAGCCCCAAGTTTTGAAAGTCCCTATAAAAGCAACCGAATTCTGAGCATTTTTCATCATCTTTTTCTTCTTCTCTCATAATACTACGTAAATATTTATATTTATATTTTAATTTTAATTTTAATTTTAATTATAATTCTAATAATAAGGGTATGTTAGCGAATGTTGTAAGGGTGTAAGTCGAAATTCTGTCCGTGTAATGCTACGCTATTTTTAATCATTGTAAGTTATGTTCAACCTTTTTACATTAATGTCTCATAGCTAAGTTATTATTATGCTTATTTAATCTGAAGTAATCATGATGTTGGGCTAATTACTAAAATTGGGTAATTGGGCTTTGTACCATAATTGGGGTTTGGACAAAAGAACGACACTTGTGGAAATTAGACTATGGGCTATTAATGGGCTTTATATTTGTTTAACTAAATGATAGTTTGTTAATGTTAATATAAAGATTTACAATTGGGCGTCCCTATAAATTACCATATACACTCGATCGGACACGATGGGCGGGGTATTTATATGTATGAATAATCGTTCATTTAACCGGATACGGGAATGGATTAATAGTCACTAGAATAATTAAAACAGGGGTGAATTATGTATAAGGACACTTGGTATAATTGATAACAAAATATTAAAACCTTGGGTTACACTCAGTCGACAACCTGGTGTAATTATTAAACAAAGTATTAAAATCTTGTTACAGTTTAAATCCCCAATTAGTTGGAATATTTAACTTCGGGTATAAGGATAATTTGACGAGGACACTCGCACTTTATATTTATGACGGATGGGCTGTTATGGACAAAAACCAGACAGACATATTAAATAATCCAGGACAAAGGACAATTAACCCATGGGCATAAAACTAAAATCAACACGTCAAACATCATGATTACGGAAGTTTAAATAAGCATAATTCTTTTATTTCATATTTAATTTCCTTTATTTTATATTTAATTGCACTTCTAATTATCGCATTTTTATTTATTGTTATTGTATTTAATTGCACTTTTAATTTTCGTACTTTTTAATTATCGCAAGTTTATTTTATCGCACTTTTATTATTCGTAATTTCATTATCGTTATTTACTTTACGCTTTAATTTAAGTCTTGTATTTATTTTTAATATTTTACATTTGGTTTTAACTGCGACTAAAGTTTTAAAATCGACAAACCGGTCATTAAACGGTAAAAATCCCCCTTTATAATAATAATATTACTTATATATATATTTGTATTTTTATAAAAGTAAACTAATATAGCGTTAAGCTTTGTTTAAAAAGATTCCCTGTGGAACGAACCGGACTTACTAAAAACTACACTACTGTACGATTAGGTACACTGCCTATAAGTGTTGTAGCAAGGTTTAAGTATATCCATTCTCTAAATAAATAAATATCTTGTGTAAAAATGTATCGTATTTAATAGTATTTCCTTGTAAAAATTAATAGCTATTTTCTATATACCTCGCACGACATCAAGTTATTTTTGGCGCCGCTGCCGGGGAATCTTTTAAAAGCCGGAAGCGCAACGCTAATATAAAAAAAAAAAATTAGTTAACTTTTATTAAAATTCGTTTTTGTAAAAATACGTTTTAATTATTCAAAAATATAAAAAGAAAAACAAAAATTTAAATATTTTTAGGAGTTTGATAAATATTTAAGTTTTATAAAGTTTCTTTAGTTTGTAAAAATATAAGTTTTATTTAATTTATTTTATAAATATATTTTATAAATATAAAAAACCAAAAAAAAAATATAAATATATATAAATCTATTTTTTTTATTGTTATAAAGTATTTTATTTTTATCTTAGTTATTAAAGATAAGTTTTATTTAAATTATATAAATATTTTAATTAGATAATATAAACAGAAAATATAAAAACAGAAAACAGAAAATAAAAAAAAATAATAATAAAGAAAAACGAGTCGAATTTTAAACCTGTCAGTTGAATTTCTGAACCCCGCGACTCGCGGGGTTTGGTGCCTTGAATACCGCAACTCGCGGAGGGGACCTGACACCAACAGGAAGCCCTAATCCTGCATTTATTACGGAGTATTATTAATTATTATTAATTAATTTGTAATTAGGGTTAAATATTTAATTAATTTAGTATTTAATTTAAGTTTTAATTAATTTGTATGTTTAGTTTATTAAGTTTAATTAAATTGTATAATTAATAGTTTTAATAAATAAATAATATAAAAATAATATTTTTATAAAAATTGTACTTTTTACAACTTTTTGTATATTTTTATATTTTGTCCCTTTTTAATCGTTTTAGCGTAACTTTTGTATTTTTCGCTCATATTTAGTTTTAAACTTAGTTTTTGCAATAGTTATTTTTACCTCTAGATTTTTAGGTTTTGCCGTAGAATTTCTTAAGTGCTTTTTCTTTAGACTAAGATTTAGGTACTTTAGAATTTTGCGACGCCTTTTTAAGTTTTAGTTTCTTTTTAAGTTATTTCCATTTGGGATTTAGTTTTACCTGTAAGCTTTAATATTTTTAGACGACTTTTACCTATGTATCAATTATCATTCCAATTAGTAATCTCAATTTGCAATTATAATTTTAAGTTAGTTGTAGTAATAAGGTTAGGTTAGTCAAGTATTTTTAAGTTTTATAAGTTTCTTTAATTTTTCCGTCACCTTTTATTTTTCAACCATTTTTCTTTTTCAAATTTTTTTTTCTCGACGAACTCTTTTTCTTTCTTATTTCTCGCTATTCTAGTTTTAGGACATAGATTTTTATTCTACTTCTTATCTAAATTTCTTAAAATTACGAAAATTTGTTTTAAGTAGTTAAATTAATAGACATCAAAATTTTCTGGTTGGTAGTAATAGTTGGATTTGTACGTGGACCGGGTTATTGGAGCCAAACAGTCCTCAATTATATTGAGACCAAACGAATCCTGCCCCTCTGCTGCATCTTTTGGCTATTCGAAACGTGGGCAAAATCAGAAAAGTCTATTGATTGGATAACTTATTATAATTTTTCTTTCCTTTTTAAAACTAATAGGATATTCAGTGAATGCACCGAGCAAGACGTTCACCACCTTTTGTACGTTCACCACCTGTAACTAGATCAAGACATTTAGCAAATATTACTGCCGTTGATTTTTCTTTAGAATCGTCATCCAGTCGACCAAGTACTCCAGTTCAAATTTCCGATAATCCATTTTTTGAACCCGACCTCACAATTGAGAATCCGGAGAATATTCAGGAACGATTCGTAGATCCTGAACCACTAAACTTTCCTCCGGAACCACCAATCATTCAAACAGAGATTGTTGAGGAACGAACTATTAAATCAGAATCCTCTAGTGATTCCGATTCAACAAGTTCAATTATGGAGAATCTGGAACCTTTAAGTATGGAAGACCGAATGAGAGCTAAACGCACTGGCCAAGGTCACGCAATTACTCATCCAGACATTAATGCGCCAGATTATGAAATCAAAGGACAAATTCTACACATGGTGACTAATCAATGCCAATTTAGTGGTGCGCCGAAGGAAGATCCAAATGAACATCTACGTACCTTTAATAGGATCTGCACACTATTTAAAATCCGAGAAGTGGAGGATGAACAGATATATCTCATGTTATTTCCCTGGACTTTAAAGGGAGAAGCCAAAGATTGGTTGGAATCATTACCTGAAGGGGCGATTGATACATGGGACGTTTTAGTTGAAAAATTTCTTAATCAATTCTTTCCTGCATCTAAAGCCGTAAGACTTCAAGAAGAAATTGTTACGTTTACACAGAAGCCGAATGAAACTCTATATGAGGCATGGACTAGATATGGAAAGTTGTTAAGAGGATGTCCACAACATGGTTTAGACACCTGTCAAATAGTACAAATATTCTACCAAGGATGCGACATCACTACAAGAAAAGATATAGATATAGCAGCTGGTGGTTCTATTATGAAGAAAACCGAAACTGATGCTTACAAAATTATTGATAACACTGCTTCCCACTCACATGAGTGGCACCAAGAAAAAGATATCGTTAGGTCATCTAAAGCAGCTAGAGCCGATTCTAGCCATGACTTAGATTCCATTTCCGCAAAGATAGATGCTGTGGAGAGACGAATGGAAAAGATGACTAAAGATATTCACTCAATACGAATTAGTTGTGAGCAGTGTGGAGGACCACATTTGAGAAAAGATTGTCTCAGTATTGAATTAACAATGGAACAAAGAGAGAATATTTCATACATAAACCAAAGGCCTGGAAATAATTATCAGAATAATTATCAACCGCCAAGACCGATTTACAATCAAAACCAGAACTATAACAGAAATATTCCATACAACAACCAACAAGGTCCTAGCAATCAACAAGTATCCAATAATACTTACAATCAGCAAAGACCTAATTTTCAAAACAAACCACCACAACAAACCGATGATAAAAAGCCGAATTTAGAAGATATGATGACGAAGCTAGTTGAAACTCAAACACAGTTTTTCACATCTCAGAAACAAACCAATGAACAAAATGCTCAAGCATTTAGAAATCAACAAGCTTCTATTCAAAATCTGGAACAAGAAGTAAGTAACCTAGCAAGGTTAATAGGTGAAAGAAAACCGGGAAGTCTACCTAGTGATACAAACGCTAACCCCCGAAATGAAACAGCTAAAGCTATTACCACAAGAAGTGGTACAACACTTAAACCACCTGAAATACCTGTAACTTCTGATGAAGCTATTCCTACTCCACAAGAACCACAACCTGATCAAGAAAAGGAAAAAGAACCGGTAGTTGAAAAGGTTAATGAAGATAACACAGCTAAGGATAAACCTTATGTTAAACCATACCAACCACCACTTCCTTACCCGAGTAAAATGAAGAAAGAGAAACTTGAAGCCGAGCAATCCAAATTCTTGGATATGTTTAAACAGATAAATGTAAATCTTCCTTTCATTGATGTGATTTCAGGAATGCCTAGATATGCTAAATTCTTGAAAGATTTAATCTCAAATAGAAAGAAAATGGAAGAACTATCGGCTGTTACTATGAATGTTAATTGTTCAGCGGTGCTGTTGAATAAGATACCAGAAAAACTATCTGATCCATGAAGTTTCACAATTCCATATTTTCTGGGTAGTCTTAGTTCAATAGAAGCATTGGCAGACTTAGGTGCTAGTATAAATTTAATGCCGTATTCACTATACGCTAAACTAGACCTTGGAGAATTGAAACCAACCAGAATAAGCATACAACTAGCCGATAGATCAATAAAATATCCTAGAGGGATAATGGAGAACATGCTAGTTAAAGTTGGTACTTTAGTATTTCCAGTATATTTTGTTGTTTGGGACATGGAAGAAGATTCTCAAGTTCCTCTCATATTAGGAAGACCATTCTTAAACACGGCTAAAGCAATGATAGACGTGTTCTGTAAGAAACTGACCCTAAGTATAGAGGATGAGAGTGTTACCTTTTCAGTTGATAGAGCAATGCAACAACCACAATCTGCAGATGATACATGTTATTATATTCAAACTATAGATGCACATGCAGAATTATTAGAAGAATTTCCAGAATTACAAGGAACAGGAGAATGTTCTTTAGGAGAAGGTAATGAACCAATTGATGAAGCTGAAATATTAGCTACACTTATAGCTAATGGATATGAACCAACAACAGAAGAAATTCAAATGCTAAAAGAAGAAGACAGATATCGATATAAATCATCGATAGAAGAACCTCCGAAATTAGAGTTAAAGCCACTTCCAAACCATTTGGAATACGCTTATTTACATGGTGAATCTGAATTACCTATAATAATATCGTCTTCTCTTACTAAAAATGAGAAATCACAACTCATTTCTGTGTTAAAAGCTCAAAAACCAGCCATTGCATGGAAGATTCATGATATTAAAGGAATAAGTCCTTCGTATTGCACACATAAAATCCTTATGGAAGAAGGTTATAAAACGTATGTGCAACGCCAATGAAGACTAAATCCTAATATGCAAGATGTAGTTAAGAAAGAGATTATTAAACTGCTAGATGCAGGTTTAATTTATCCAATCTCTGATAGTCCATGGGTAAGCCCAGTTCAATGCGTGCCTAAGAAGGGTGGCATGACTGTCATTACAAATGAGAAAAATGAGCTTATTCCTACTAGGACTGTAACAGGATGGCGTGTGTGTATTGATTATAGAAAATTAAATGACGCCACCAGAAAAGATCACTTTCCCTTACCTTTCATTGATCAAATGTTGGAAAGATTAGCCGGAAATAGTTACTATTGTTTCCTAGATGGATTTTCCGGATATTTTCAAATTCCAATAGCACCCGAAGATCAAGAGAAAACCACATTCACGTGCCCTTATGGTACTTTTGCTTACAAAAGCATGCCATTTGGACTTTGTAACGCCCCTGCAACCTTTCAAAGGTGTATGATGGCGATTTTTCATGACATGATAGAAGAATGCATGGAAGTATTCATGGATGACTTTTCAGTCTTCGGTGATACATTTGAATCATGTCTAGTTAATCTTGAACGAATGCTAATTAGATGCGAAAAATCAAATCTAGTACTTAATTGGGAGAAATGCCATTTCATGGTTAAAGAAGGCATCGTTCTTGGTCATAAAATTTCAAAAGAAGGAATTGAAGTGGATAGAGCTAAAGTAGATGTAATTGCTAAACTTCCACATCCCACCAATGTTAGAGGAGTTAGGAGTTTTCTAGGGCATGCCGGTTTTTACCGACGTTTCATAAAAGATTTTTCTAAAATTGCCACTCCTATGAATAAACTCCTAGAAAAGGATGCTCCATTCATCTTTTCAGATGAGTGTATCAAATCTTTTAATATTCTTAAAGAAAAACTTACTAATGCGCCGATCATGATAACACCAAATTGGAATCTACCATTTGAACTAATGTGCGATGCAAGTGATTTTGCAATGGGAGCCGTTTTAGGACAAAGGATTGAAAAACGATTTCAACCTATATATTATGCTAGTAAGACATTACAAGGAGCACAAACGAACTATACAACTACTGAAAAAGAACTCCTTGCTATTGTCTTTGCTTTTGACAAATTTCGATCATATCTCGTTCTAGAAAAAACGGTGGTCTATACCGACCATTCTGCTCTTAGATACCTATTTTCAAAACAAGATGCTAAACCAAGACTAATCCGTTGGATCTTACTCTTACAAGAGTTTGATATTGAAATCCGAGATAAAAGAGGAGCAGAAAATCTCGCCGCTGATCACCTTTCTCGTCTTGAAAATCCCGAATTAGAAGTTCTAAATGAATCGGCCATACAAGACAACTTTCCTGATGAATATCTATTGAAGATAGATTATAATGAAATCCCATGGTTTGCAGACTATGCAAACTACTTAGTTTGTGGATTCCTTGAAAAAGGATTATCATACCAAAGACGAAAGAAATTCTTCAGTGATATAAAACACTATTTTTGGGAAGATCCACATCTGTTTAAAAGTTGTCCCGATGGAATAATACGCCGATGTGTATTAGGAGATGAAGCTAGTAAAATATTAAACCATTGTCACACAGGACCAACAGGAGGGCATTATGGGCCTCAACTAACAGCAAGAAAAGTTTATGATGCTGGATTCTATTGGCCTACAATTTACAAAGACGCACACCTTCTTTGCAAATCCTGTGATGCTTGTCAAAGGGCCGGAAAAATAAGTCAACGTGATGAAATGCCACAAAATGTCATCCAAGTATGTGAAGTATTTGACATTTGGGGTATTGACTTTATGGGTCCATTTCCAAAATCTCATAATAATCTATATATACTCGTAGCCATTGATTATGTATCTAAATGGGCGGAAGCACAAGCTCTCCCAAATAACGATGCACGAGTTGTAGTCAACTTTTTAAAACGTCTTTTTGCAAGGTTTGGAACACCCAAAGCTTTAATAAGTGATCGGGGTACTCATATATGTAATAATCAACTTGAGAAAGTTCTTAAAAGATATGGAGTAACTCATAAAATCTCCACCGCATATCATCCACAAACAAGTGGACAACTTGAAAATACCAACCGAGCTTTAAAACGTATTCTAGAGAAAACCGTAGGATCAAATCCGAAGGAATGGTCCATTAAATTGGAGGATGAACTCTGGGCTTTTAGAACAGCCTACAAAACTCCAATTGGAACCACACCTTTTAGACTTGTTTATGGAAAAGCATGTCATCTTCCAGTAGAAATTGAACACAAAGTATTTTGGGCTTTGAAGACATGTAATCTTGATTTACATGAAGCCGGACGTCTACGATTAAGTCAACTAAACGAATTAGAAGAATTAAGACATGAAGCATACGATAATTCGTTAATCTATAAAGAAAGAACGAAGAAATGGCATGATAAAAGAATCAGAAGTTCAAAAGAATTTAAAGAAGGAGACAGAGTTCTTCTTTTCAATTCACGATTCAAGCTATTTCCTGGAAAATTGAAATCAAGATGGTCTGGACCATTCATAGTCAAAAGAGTTTTCCCATACGGAACAGTAGAATTGATAAATTCAAATGGAATTGAATTTAAAGTTAATGGTCACAGAGTTAAACATTACATACATGGTCCGATGGAAGTTGACAACGAAGTTAATCACAATTTCGACACCACAGCTAACTAAGTGTGGGGAGAATCAAGTCTTTAAAGGATAATATGTATTTCTGTTAGAGTTAGATTGTCTGTTTTCGTGTAGTTCTCGAAAATGGAACCCGAATGGTCTTTCCCTAGCAAACCCTAAAGAACTAGTCTTCTCCCCCCATTCTGAATTTTTATTTTTTTTTAGGAAATGAAGACTGCCTGTGAACTAAACCATGGTCTAATGCTACACGCTTTGATCACTAAACGTAATAATGACACACTTCCGAGTGAAATAGTATCAGTAATCAGAGAAAGAATGAACGGAGTCAGAAAAGAATCCAGATGCGAAGATAATAAGTTACAATTTGGTAAAGGAAAATCAAAATCCGCAGCGAAAAGAAGAGCACGACACCTAGAAAGATGTCACAAATGCGGAAAATGGTCACATGGAGGTAAATGTTCAAATAATCAAACCTATTCAAATACCGAATTTGTTACTTTATGCAGAGACGGACCATTCGTATGTTTAGAAGAAAAGACACTGAATGCTCGAGGTTACGCCTATGTAGCTATGGAAAACCAATTAAACCGACTATCTTATGAATGGAATAGATCATATAACTAAGAAATCTATTTCACAGGTAAGTCTGTACAGTTTTTATATTTTTTTTTTTTTTTTAACCTTTTGATAATAAACGCTAATTTGTTCGCTATAAAGTATTAAATTGGTATTGAATAAAATTAGGTTTGGCGGCCGAAATTATTGATATCATACAAAAATTTATTACATCACTGCGAAATTTAACGTTTATTCTTAAGGTATAAATATCTTTAATCAATCAACCCAAAATATTTCAAAAATTCGTCATGAGTTAAATTAGGTTTTGGAACCGAAATTACTTTACCGAAAAGAGGGGCGAATATTTTTGATAATATTTGATTGATTAAAGTGGAATAAAAAGCCAAAAAGATTTTTAATTTTATTTTTACCATGTTAATATTTAAATCTTAAATTAATATTGTAAACTTTGTAAAAACAATATCTTTAAAATTGTAAATATTTGAAAAATTAATATAAGTTTGGTGTGAATTTATAATATGAATTTTTAAATTAAGTTTAGTGTTAATTTTTAATTTTTTTTAAAAAAAAAATGAATTTTTAATTTTATGCATTTCAAATTTTAAGTTTGGTGTGAATTTTTAATATTAATTTTGAATTTTATATTTAAATTGAGTAAATTTAAAAACAAAAATTTACTTTATCTCATTAAGTTAAAAATATGATTTTTAAAATTCGTCGTAAGTTGAAGACTAGGTCGTTGAACCGAAATTGCTTTACCCAAGGGAGGGACGAGAACTTTTATTATCATTATTTTTAATCTTATTGAATTAAAGTATGCCAAAAACATTAAAAAAAAAAAACCAAAAATCTTAGCTTTTAAAACAATAGCTACAAAAAGACAAATTTTAAAATTTTGTCGAGGGACGGACTAGGACATCGATCCGAAACGACCTCGTCCTAAATAACAAGGGAAACAAAATTTTAAAATTAATTACTTAAATGTTCTAATTAGTATAAGATATATATATATATATATATATATATATATATATATATATATATATATATATATATATATATATATATATATATATATAATATAAATATACCAAACTCCGCGACTCACGGAGTTTGGAGGTTTAATCCCCGCGAGTCGCGGGAGGACCGAAATACAGAAAAAAAATATAACGCAAAAACTGATCAGTCCACACACCACAAAACACATACTGCGAAGAACACAGCGAAACATACCCGCAAAAACCCGAAAAATACACCCCAAATTCACAATTTTTAACCGTTAATCACCAAATCTTTTACTAAAATCATGTTGAGAAGGATGCTATCTAGGAATTACTCAAGAAAAACGGTAAATTTCTACACCTAAACACCATTTAATCCGAAATTTGGTGTTCTTGAGCAATTTTTTCCCCAATTTGATTTTGATGCTTTTTAGTGTAATTAAGCTTAAATTGTTTAGGTATTATACTTGTATAACCTAGATTGATGATGTTTAACATGATTAGAAGCCTTAAACTTCAAATTTTGAGTAATCTAGGGTTTGTGTTCTTGAGCAAATTTGGGGCTTTTTGATATAAACAGGTTATGGCCGATTTTTGTCATGAATTGTTGCTAAATTAAGTAGTGTAACATGTCTAGGTAGTTAAATGATCCAAAATTTGAGCCTAAACATGATTTTGAGAATTAAAGTGGACTTTTTCAAGTCTAAAATTCATGAACTTGATTTTTGAGAGATAATGCCATTTGAAACTTGTTTAATTGCTAGTAATGATTATTTTGATATGTTATTTGAGTTGAATGCTTATGAACTTGAAGAACATTTTCGTATATGCTTATTTGAAAAAGTGTAGATTTGATAAAAATGTGAAAATGAGCTTAAGTTTGATATAAATTGATCATGTCATTGTAATTATTTTGATTGATGATTTTGATGACACTAATGCATATTTGGATGCACAAAAATTGTGTTTGATGTGTTTTGCAGACTGAAAGGGGTGAATCTTCATCCCAAGCTCGCAATGCTCCTCCTGAGAATGCGGAACAACAGGAGGTGGATAACTACTACAAGCAGGATATACCTCATCCAGTCATGACCTTTTCTGATATGCACCTGGAAGAGTTGCACCCGAACCTGAGATTTGACAGACTTTGGATAGATTATCCAAAATACCAAAGGGGTTTGCATACTCTTCATTCTAAGGTTGTTGAGGTACCGAGGGTCATAGAATGGGGACCCTTAGAAGCTGTAGAATTGGCCGGGCCAATTAGGGAATTACTTGTACAGAGGTATGGTAATTCTACTTTTAATGACTGGGTACGTTTATTCACCATGCGTAGACCTGTATATAAAGTATGGTGTGAAGAATTGTTATGTAGTATAGAATTAAATGATCGGGTAGCTAGTTTAACCGATCGATCATTTATTAGATTTTTGTTAGGAGGTTCGATGCACCACATGTCTTTACTAGACATGGCTCAGGCTTTACGTATATATACGCCTGAGGAGTTAGCATCTGCCGATTGTAGAGGGTTGATACTAAACGGTAGAAAGATAGATGAAAATTTTGATACACACGGTGTGTGGAGTCAAATGACAAGCCATCACCGTTTCAAAGGGGGAAATTACTCTTATTTGGATATAGATAGAGCCGAATTAAGAGTGATTCATAGGTTTTTAGCTAATTCGATTACACAAAGAGGTAAGAACAAGGAAAAGGTAAATGAACAGGATTTGTTTTACCATATGTGTATTCGAGACCCACAAAGCGCTGTAAGTATACCTTATTGTGTGGGTTATTATTTATCAGCTATGGTTAGGGGGATGCGACCGCATAGCATAATAGGAGGTGGTATTTTTATTACTTTGATTGGTGAATATCTCGGTGTGGATATAAGTCGGGGGAGATTATTAGTAGAAGAACCAAAACCCCGCGATACTATAGGTTTAAATGTATACCATGGTGCGAAAGTTTTGAAGAGGCGAAATAACGCCGCAGTACAATACCATGGTAGACATCCACAGGTTGAGAGAAACCAACAGCAAGGTAATGTAGGAGGGGGAAATGAAATGCAAGAAATGCAAAGGTTTATAGCTTCACAGGAGTACGAAAATGCTAGACAGAGAGCATTTGAAGAATGGCAAGTTCATAAGAACCAAATCATAGCTCATTGCCAACATATAGGTAGAAACTATATTCCTACACCAAAACCCATCTTCCCTCCCTGGTCTATAGAGATGCAACCACCGTATCCTACGTATAACCCTGCCGAAGCATTCTATAGCACCTATGGTTATGCCTGGAACCCCTATTGGTACCAGTATCATCCCTAGTCTACTTAGTTTTATTTATTTTGTAATTTGTAATATTGATACATTTAATACTTATGTTAATATTGTAATAGTTTTTATAATTTTCTAACTTTTATTCCTAGATTTTAATAATTTTTGAATGTGGGGTAATATACCAAACTTCAAAAATATGTATATATGTTTGTAGTTTATCTTATGTACACAACAGGGTAAAACAACGCATTTTCAAAGACTGACATTCAGTTCAGCAAAAGCAACTAATTTTTACGACAAGATGCAAAATATATGTGAAATAACAACAAGATGGAATGAACAAATGATGTGCACCATTTATCATTCAGCAAACAAACGCCAATATATTTGGAAACTTTGGTAAAAATTTAATCATTTTCACACAAATCACCCTCAATAATTTAAATTGTTACTGATTTCTTGCAAATTAGGGCATTGCAAGATCTTAAGTGTGGGAAGGGGTTAAATTCTTTCGGATTTTAAAATTTTTACTTTAAACACTGGGTTACCATTAAAAATACTAGTAAAGCAGTAGTTGTATTAGAATCTAGTGCTCTCTGATAATAAAGAACAGCCCTAGTCTTATATACTGACTACCCAATTCTAGTAAAATTTTACAAAATTTTCAATTAAATGAACTCAAAATCATGTTTATACATATTTATGAACGATAAAACTAGGTTATAACACCGAAATTATTGTTACCTCGAAAAGAACATAAATTGAGAAACAAACCAAAATGTTAAAATTTATTTAAAATGGAATAGAGTACGATAAAAAAAAAGGAAAATAAAAGCCAAGTGTGGGAAAAATTACTAAGTTATCTTAAACATATGCCACATATTTTTGTACAAATAACTGAAAATACTTTTGCTTTGGACTAAACTAAAAAGTTTTACCTGATTTACTGTAAGAAAGATGGATCTACACGATGAATCAATTCCATCATTAAAAGGAAGTAAAGTCTTCCGAAAAAAGACACGCGCTTCTTGATTTAGGTCAAGAAGTTGTCGTCCAGACCAGCTGTAGGTTGACGAAAAATCTAGAAAAGTCATCACTAAAATCAGCAGGAAATCCACGGACCTCAGCATTAAACAGGGTCGCCAAGTGGTCAGATTTATCCTAACCATGAGAAGGATTTATCTCGTAAAATGGGGGGCACCATGCAAATTAGCTGGATAAGACTAATAAATCAGATCCCCAGAAAGGATAATCTCCTTAAAAGATCAAAAACCAGCTTTTAAGCCTGATATTACTCAATCCTAGAGATTGACCTTAAAGATTGAGAATTCAAACTCATGGAGTTCAATGATATCTAAACTCGAGCTTGAACGAGAAAATATTTTGATCAAAATTACAAACCGATTTGTTTTCTGAAAACCCTATTTTCAATGCGTTCATTACCATTGAACGTAAAATCCTAGGAATTCACCTGAAATTCATTAGGTCACCTGAACCAAATCGGGTGTCAACCGTAAGAACGGTGGTTGCATAGCATGGTCAAAGACAAGACCTTGTGCCAGACCAAAAAATTATAAGGGTGAGCTTTACTATTGCTCCTACCAAGGATAGTAATTGCGTCCGACATGTTATAGACCATAATTAAAAGCATGTCAGGGGACATTGCCTTAACAGTTGCTTGTTCAACGCTTTCCTTTACAACCGGACGGTAGTTTACCGAAAGGTAATATACGGGACAAGTAAACTGGACGTGTTGCTTTCCAAATACAAGGTTAGCAAGTGGGTGACACAAAACCGCAAGTTTTGAGCTAAAATTTTCAAATCTGAAACCCACCAAACCCACAAAAATATTTTGCAAACACCGGTAAAGGGTTATTCCGGAAAACTTATCTAGGGTAAAAACTAGATTTAATTTTCAAAAGATCAAATGTTTTCATAAAGATCCAATTTCCTTAATGGATCTAAATTTTTATAGTCATGTGGGACTGTAAACCATATCGTTACTACCATTGTTTATACCACCGTATAGAAATCACTGATGTACAAAGTGTGAAGAATAAAGAAGTGATTCTAGTATTTCAAGACGATATTGCTTGAGGACAAGCAACGCTTAAGTGTGGGAATATTTGATAATGCTAAAAACGAACATATATTTCATAGCATTATTCCTCAAGAAAGATAAGCTTTTAGTTGCAATTGTTCTATTTACAAGTTATATTCGTTTAAATAATAAAAGGTGAAGACAAAAGACAGATTCGATGAATTGAAGACGCAAACGACCAAAAAGCTCAAAAGTACAAAATACAATCAAAGAGGTTCCAATTATTGATAAGAAACGTCTCGAAATTACAAGAGTACAAGATTCAAAACGCAAAGTACAAGATATTAAATTGTACGCAAGGACGTTCGAAAATCCGGAACCGGGACCAGAGTCAACTCTCAACGCTCGACGCAACGGACTAAAAATTACAAGTCAACTATGCACATAAATATAATATAATATTTAAATAATTCTTATAATTATTTATATATTATAATAAATAATAAAAACCGTCGGCAAGAAAGACTCCAAACTGGACTGAGCTGTAATTTCAATCTCCGCGACTCGCGGAGTTTGAAGGCCAAAAATGCCGAGAGTCGCGGAGCCCCAAGTTTTGAAAGTCCCTATAAAAGCAACCGAATTCTGAGCATTTTTCATCATCTTTTTCTTCTTCTCTCATAATACTACGTAAATATTTATATTTATATTTTAATTTTAATTTTAATTATAATTCTAATAATAAGGGTATGTTAGCGAATGTTGTAAGGGTGTAAGTCGAAATTCTGTCCGTGTAACGCTACGCTATTTTTAATCATTGTAAGTTATGTTCCACCTTTTTACATTAATGTCTCGTAGCTAAGTTATTATTATGCTTATTTAATCCGAAGTAATCATGATGTTGGGCTAATTACTAAAATTGGGTAATTGGGCTTTGTACCATAATTGGGGTTTGGACAAAAGAACGACACTTGTGGAAATTAGACTATGGGCTATTAATGAGCTTTATATTTGTTTAACTAAATGATAGTTTGTTAATGTTAATATAAAGATTTACAATTGGGCGTCCCTATAAATTACCATATACACTCGATCGGACACGATGGGCGGGGTATTTATATGTATGAATAATCGTTCATTTAACCGTACACGGGAATGGATTAATAGTCACTAGAATAATTAAAACAGGGGTGAATTATGTATAAGGACACTTGGTATAATTGATAACAAAATATTAAAACCTTGGGTTACACTCAGTCGACAACCTGGTGTAATTATTAAACAAAGTATTAAAATCTTGTTACAGTTTAAATCCCCAATTAGTTGGAATATTTAACTTTGGGTATAAGGATAATTTGACGAGGACACTCGCACTTTATATTTATGACAGATGGACTGTTATGGACAAAAACCAGACGGACATATTAAATAATCCAGGACAAAGGACAATTAACCCATGGGCATAAAACTAAAATCAACACGTCAAACATCATGATTACGGAAGTTCAAATAAGCATAATTCTTTTATTTCATATTTAATTTCCTTTATTTTATATTTAATTGCACTTCTAATTATCGCATTTTTATTTATTGTTATTGTATTTAATTGCACTTTTAATTTTCGTACTTTTTAATTATCGCAAGTTTATTTTATCGCACTTTTATTATTCGCAATTTCATTATCGTTATTTACTTTACGCTTTAATTTAAGTCTTGTATTTATTTTTAATATTTTACATTTGGTTTTAACTGTGACTAAAGTTTTAAAATCGACAAACCGGTCATTAAACGGTAAAAATCCCCCTTTATAATAATAATATTACTTATATATATATTTGTATTTTTATAAAAGTAAACTAATATAGCGTTAAGCTTTGTTTAAAAAGATTCCCTGTGGAACGAACCGGACTTACTAAAAACTACACTACTGTACGATTAGGTACACTGCCTATAAGTGTTGTAGCAAGGTTTAAGTATATCCATTCTCTAAATAAATAAATATCTTGTGTAAAAATGTATCGTATTTAATAGTATTTCCTTGTAAAAATTAATAGCTATTTTCTATATACCTCGCACGACATCAGGGATCTCTAATCCAATCGAAGGCCCTTACCTTTGTCGATGCCGGAGCCTATAAAAAGATAAACAACGAGAGGGTAAGCAAAGCTTAGTGAATGCAATAATTACACCCATATATATATATAACATACCTACTTGCCATCACTTACACATATACCGCATACACGCTAGCAATACAATTAGCATACCATCTCAAGTACAAAGCTAATAATCTCCAACAAATCGCTACTAGCGTAATCAATAACATATAATCGACATAATATAATATGCTACAAAACAAAATACACAACCATGGTTAACCATTCTCGCGTCATAGTGCTACCGGCTCTTTGGTTCACACCATACGCTTTTGTCATGATGCTACCGGCTCTTTGGTTCACATCACAACTCGAGTCATACTCACGCTAGAGTGCTACCGGCTCTTTGGTTCACACTCTAACAACGCTAAGGTGCTACCGGCTCTTTGGTTCACACCCTAACAAATCGTGCTATAGCGCTACCGGCTCTTTGGTTCACACTATAACACACGTACTATGACGCTACTGGCTCTTTGGTTCACATCATAGTACGCTCGCACATACTATGGCACTACCGGCTCTTTGGTTCATACCATAGCATACAAATAAATACCTTACATACATATGCATATAATCATTCCACTCACCTTAACGATTTGGTGACGATTTATACCTCCACAAGCTTCAAAGCAAGGTACCTAATAATATAAGTACTCGATCAACAAACAAACTTGTTGGACTAAATACCAACACTTCACTCATGTGCATTTAATGACTTAAATGCATTAAATGTCCCATTTTCACCAAAACCGCCCTTTAGGGGTCAAGACCATCATTAATCACTTAAAAGCTAGTGATTAAGGTCCAACAACACTAACCATTACACAATTAGGGTATTTCATACCCATATTTCCCAATTAGGTCAATCATTAGCCCTTTGACTAATTTAAAGTCAACATACCCATTTCGAGTTATCTACTAACCCATCTAACACCCATTTACTAATTCACACCTTTGTGTGCTAGTAATTAACTAACCAATTAGGACTCATAAACATCAATTACCACCTTGAAACCCTAGGTTAGTTACCAATGAGTCTTCATGACTCCATCTTATCCAAGAACACCCAAAATCACCAAATATGGGTTTTATGTTCTTCATTTACCCAAACCCTAACCCTTACACAAAATCAAAGTAAGGAAATTAAAGTTAGAACATACCACTACAACCACAACGGAGCTAGAGAGGGGATGAACAACTTTAATACCCGCACTTTGGTCCGAGAACAACTTCTTCCCCTTAGATTTAAGCTTTCTCACTCAAGAATCACACTCTCACTCTAAAATTTAAGTAAAGGGGATAAGGTTGTTGATAATGGATTTAATGATACTCCACAACTGACCAACTCGCCTTTAACTCGTCCACAAGTGAAATTACCAAATTGCCCATCAAAATATCTCATTAAAACAGCAAAAACCCGGCTAAAGTAGGGAGTGCGCGGCGCGCTCCCTTTGGTGTGCGCGGCACGCACTAAGCTCAGATTGCTCTCTGACTTCTGTTTAACTGCACAATCATTACCACACTTTATGTACTCTATATACTCTGCTGTACAATGAAGATTAGGGTCTTACAGTTATGGCCCAAGTTGCCTTACAACCCAACTCGTTTTTAAAAGGAAAAGGGAAATAAAGTGTCGGTGTTTTGTCTGGGTAACAGGAACAGAAACAATCAAGTTGTAGTAGCCTTTTTTCCATCTTTTCTCTTTTTATTATTATACGAACTGTGGTAGGTGAACTTGGGTTTTTGGAGTACGTTTGGGTCTCGTTTAACAGGAATCAAAACTGGTGTAGAAATTTTATAGAAGTTTTAACAAAAAAAATTGCTGTAGCGGCAGAGAAAAAATATAAAATAGCTATGATTTGCAGCAAACAATATGGGTGTGTTGTGTGAGCTTCGATACAAGAACAAGAATGATAGCAGTAGTATTCTATAACTAAGGTGATGATTGTAGAGTTAAAGAAGGAGATTGAAGGGGATTAAGGTGGCGGTTTAAACAGAAAAAAAATATAACGGCAGTGGTGGTGATTGTGTGTATTGATAACAAAACAGAAAATGTAGGTGAAGGGTTGTTCTCGATTGTAATGGTGTTACTTCACAATGAAGTGTGGTTATGGTGTTAATATGGTGGTGGCTAGATGGTGGTTGATCATAGGGGGTTTGTCGAACTAGAAACGTAACCATAAACATTTGATGGGTTTAAGTTATTTGAGTGATTTCATGGTGTATTTGTGGTTCGGTATAATAATAGTAATAAGTTATATGTTGAGTTAATTTGGTGATGATGGGCAGCAGTTAGTAATAATGTTCTCGGTGTTGATCACGAAGGTGATGGTTTTAAGGAGGATGGTAAAGTGGTGATTGTGCTCATGGGTAAAATGATGTTAAAGATTGTTAATAAGTTGTGCATATATATAGATATAGAGAACTAGATAGTGGATATGTGATTGATTGTTGGACGTAGGCATATATATAATGTAATTCAATAAAATACTATTATTATAGTAAGGATGTGAAAAGCTATAAGAACAGAGTCTCAAATCAATAATTCGCAGATTCGATAAATTATAATATAATAATATTAATAATAATAAACGTGCCTCTAATTTAAATATCTTACCGACAGTTTTTATGGACTGCAATATCATATCCCGTTGATAATTAGTGGCGTATAAAAGTCTTTCAGAAAAATCCCAAAATTTTAAATTAAATTCCTTTATTTATTTCAGTCATTATGGTATAAAATTTGATCATTAATTTATTAAATAAAAATTACATCAACTGTCCCGCTCGATTCTGGGTAAAATATAAAAAGTGTTCAAATTTAACAATTTGCTCATAAATACATTTTTAATAAGCCTATGATTCATATAACTCATTTTCGGATCACCGTTTATTTTAAAATTATATAAGTTTGAGTTTAACTTGCTTAATATCGATCGACTGACAAACGAGTGCTATTATCGTTTACTAAATAAATTTGAAACCATATAACTATACATTCAACATACCTTATATATATATATATATATATATATATATATATATATATATATATATATATATATATATATATATATATATATATATATATATATGTGTGTGTGGATTTATTTGAAATGTCCCGTTCATATTGATTATAAACATTCCATATTAATTGATTTCGTTGCGAGGTTTTGACCTCTATATGAGACGTTTTTCAAAGACTGCATTCATTTTTAAAACAACCATAACCTTTATTTTATCAATAAAGGTTTTAAAAGCATTACGTAGATTATCAAATAATGATAATCTAAAATATACTGTTTACACATGACCATTACATAATGGTTTACAATAAGAATATATTACATCAAAAATAAGTTTCTTGAGTGCAGTTTTTACATAATATCATACAAGCATGGACTCCAAATCTTGTCCTTATTTTAGTATGCAACAACGGAAGCTCTTAATAATCACCTGAGAATAAACATGCTTAAAATGTCAACAAAAATGTTGGTGAGTTATAGGTTTAACCTATATATTATCAAATCATAATAATAGACCACAAGATTTCATATTTCAATACACATCCCATACATAGAGATAAAAATCATTCACATGGTGAACACCTGGTAACCGACATTAACAAGATGCATATATAAGAATATCCCCATCATTCCGGGACAGCCTTCGGATATGATATAAATTTCGAAGTACTAAAGCATCCGGTACTTTGGATGGGGTTTGTTAGGCCCAATAGATCTATCTTTAGGATTCGCGTCAATTAGGGTGTCTGTTCCCTAATTCTTAGATTACCAGACTTAATAAAAAGGGGCATACTCGATTTCGATAATTCAACCATAGAATGTAGTTTCACGTACTTGTGTTTATTTTGTAAATCATTTATAAAACCTGCATGTATTCTCATCCCAAAAATATTAGATTTTAAAAGTGGGACTATAACTCACTTTCACGGATATTTCCTTCCTCGGAAATAAGACTTGGCCACGGATCGATTCACAAACCTATACAAATATGTACATATATATCAAAGTATGATCAAAATATAATTACAACCATTTTTATTATGTTTTAAAGATTTGAGTGTATTAAGTCAGCTGTCCTCGTTAATAACCTACAACTAGTTGTCCACAGTTAGATGTACAGAAATAAATCGATATATATTATCTTGAATCAATCCACGACCCAGTGTATACACGTCTCAGGCTAGATCACAACTCAAAGTATATATATTTTTGGAATCAACCTCAACCCTGTATAGCTAACTCCAGCATTACTGCATATAGAGTGTCTATGGTTGTTCCAAATAATATATATACATGGGTCGATATGATATGTCAAAACATTTGCATACGTGTCTATGGTATCCCAAGATTACATAATATATTAGAATACATGTATAATACAATATAAGTTAGCTAGGATATGATTTGTATAGATTTGTTAAACATTTCCCGTAGCTAAAAAGATTAAAAATATCCAATCTTGTTTTACCCATAACTTCTTCATTTTAAATCCGTTTTGAGTGAATCAAATTGATATGGTTTCATATTGAACTCTAATTTAAGAATCCAAACAGAAAAAGTATAGGTTTATAGTTGGAAATTTAAGTTACATGTCAATTACTAAAGAGGTAGTCATTTCCGTCGAAAGAACGACATGTGTTAGGTGACTCACATGGGCTGCTAAGAGCTGATCATTAGAGTGTATATACCAATAGTACATACATCTAAAATCTGTGTATTGTACGAGTACGAATACGGGTGCATACGAGTAGAATTGTTGATGAAACTGAACGAGGATGTAATTGTAAGCATTTTTGTTAAGTAGAAGTACTTTGATATGTGTATTGAAGCCTTTCAAAAGTGTAAGAATACATATCAAAACACAACATGTATATACATTCTAATGGAGTCGTTAAGTCTTCGTTAGTCGTTACATGTAAGTGTTGTTTTGAAACCTTTAAGTTAACGATCTCAATTAATGTTGTTAACCCAATGTTTATTATATCAAATGAGATGTTAAATTATTATGTTATCATGATATTATGATGTATGAATATCTCTTAATATGATATATACATTAAAATATCGTTACAACGATAATCGTTACATATAAGTCTCGTTTCGTAATTCTTGAGTTAGTAGTCTTGTTTTTACATATGTAGTTCATTGTTAACACACTTAATGATATATTTAAATATAATTTATCATGTTAAATATAGTGTATCAATATCTTAATATGATACATATGTATTTAGTAGACGTTATCATAACGATAATCGTTATATATATCATTTCGAGTTTCTTAACTTAGTAATCTCATTTCTTATGTATATCACACATTTTTAATATACTTAGTGAGATACTTACTCATCATAATCTCATGTCAACCATATATATATGTCTATATATACCACAACATGTAGTTTTTACAAATTTGTAACGTTCGTGAATCGTCGGTCAACTTGGGTGATCAATTGTCTATATGAAACTTATTTCATTTAATCAAGTATTAACAAGTTTGATTGCTTAACACGTTGGAAACATTTAATCATGTAAATATCAATCTCAATTAATATATATAAACATGGAAAAGTTCGGGTCACTACAGTACCTACCGTTAAATAAATTTCGTCCCGAAATTTTAAATTGTTGAAGGTGTTGACGAATCTTCTTGAAATAGATGCGGGTATTTCTTCTTCATCTGATCTTCATGCTCCCAGGTGAACTCGGGTCCTCTACGAGCATTCCATCGAACCTAAATAATCGGTATCTTGTTTTGCTTAAGTCTCTTAACCCCACGATCCATTATTTCAACGGGTTCTTCAATGAATTGAAGTTTTTCATTGATTTGGATTTCGTCCAATGGAATAGTGAGATCTTCTTTAGAAAAACATTTCTTCAAATTCAAGACGTGGAAAGTGTTATGTACAGCCGCGAGTTGTTGAGGTAGCTCCAGTTGGTAAGCTACTGGTCCGACACGATCTATAATCTTGAATGGTCCAATGTACCTTGGATTTAGTTTCCCTCGTTTACCAAATCGAACAATGCCTTTCCAAGGTGAAACCTTAAGCATGACCATTTCTCCAATTTCAAACTCTATATCTTTTCTTTTACTGTCCGCGTAGCTCTTTTGTCGACTCTGGGCGGTTTTCAATTGTTGTTGAATTTTGATGATTTTCTCGGTAGTTTCTTGTATTATCTCCGGACCTGTAATCTGTCTATCCCCCACTTCATTCTAACAAATCGGAGACCTGCACTTTCTACCATAAAGTGCCTCAAACGGCGCCATCTCAATACTAGAATGATAACTGTCGTTGTAGGAAAGTTCTGCTAATGGTAGGTGTCGATCCCAACTGTTTCCGAAATCAATAACACATGCTCGTAGCATGTCTTCAAGTGTTTGTATCGTCCTTTCGCTCTGCCCATCAGTTTGTGGATGATAGGCAGTACTCATGTCTAGACGAGTCCCCATTGCTTGTTGCAACGTCTTCCAGAACCTTTGTTAGCCCCAATTCAAGGGTCCGATCAGTTTATATTAAGTGTTTATGGGTTTTGGTAGTGAAGATGTACAAGAACTAGCATGAGAGATAATTGAGAGAATAATATTAAGATTACATACACTAGTTAACTCAACTAGTTACAAATGAGAGTGGGAGGTTGCTTTTATACTAGCAACCTCCAAGTGGTAACTTGACATGGTAAGTTACATTTACCATGGTTAAACAAACTAATAACATAACAAGTAAACTACCTATTACATTAATTAGGACTAAAACCACATGCAACAAATAATAGACAATATTCATTGTCAACAATATCCCCCTTGGCATGGGGTTTTCAATATAGTGTTGATTGTCAACAGTCTTCCCGTTGTCAACGGTCTTCTTCTTAATTGTCAACCATTAGTTCTTTGCATGGAGTTTTCAATAGATGTAACCCTCCTTTGATCATTTTCTTGTAGTTTCTTGTGCAGCCTTCTTCTGGGCATTGATTTCAGTTTGAAGCTATGACGCTTTTGGTGCTGCCAACTTTGAACACGAACTTGCACATAGGATGAACTGATTAGGGAGTGTTATGGTTGACTTATTTTGTCTTCCTCTTTGGTTCCGGAGATGAGGTATTGATCTTTGACTTTCGACCATCTTTGTGAATTGAAAGTAGCTTGAATTTATCTTGTGTAAACCTCTTTTGCTCCCCCTCAAATGTTGAGTCGTCTTTTTCATGATCATGATTGGTTTGTTTTTTACTCGATTTTCATTCTCCCCGTATGATGAATATGGTGTACCGTGTTCAGCTCATGCAGCATGAATATGGCATCCCATGTTCATCGCAAAATAGCGGAGAGAGCATATATGATTATCATTATAGAGGGAACGTGTACCTGCTAAGAAGAAACAAAGAGGTTAAGGTAAAATTTTGATCCTCAGGGAAAAACAGGATCTTCAGAAACCATTTTTGGTTTTGTAAAAATCAAGCTAGTTGTTATACTAGACAGGTTTAAATCAGGCATGCTAGTTGTTACACTAGACAAGTTTTCTGAAACCAAAACTGTTTCCGGATTTGGGGACCTCACCAGTATTGGTAGGTCCAAGTTTAACCTCGGTGGATGTTGAGGATGACTGGTCACCGAAGTTCCAGTCGGCGTTAGCAAGCTATCCACCTCCATGATTAAAGTATCATGGGACTTTTGTGCGACTATGCCGCTCTTGGTTATACCAAGTCTTCTAACTGTACCTAACACCGCATTGGTGTCGGTAGAAATCAATTTAATGTAGGAAGATGTTACATTGCGTCCTGAAGTCATTGATATGTCATGAGGTGACATATCTCTTTTAGTTGTTGCACTCTCTAAGGAGTGTGTGTTATCAGGCTTAAAGGCTGACTGATCGTTAAGGTGATCATCCTTCCGGAGGTCTGATAAATCTACCAAGGTAAGCCTAAGTATTGTCATATTGCCTCTCCGTTGAACTAGACAGATCTCCCTCATCAAGATAAGTCTGACCTCTGGACCCTGTATGAGGTCCCACCTTCTAACATAAGGTGTTGATAGAGGATTTCTGACCGACACGCAGGGTTTCTGTTCATGGTTTTATGAAACCCCTTCAGCAGTTCGAGAATCCAAACACTTAATTTGCATCAAGCTGTTGGGTCATTCCATATTTGAGGCAGTCATCTAGACACATCCTCCTGAGGCAGTCACTAGGGCACATCCTCCGTCATTGGTGACTGTTGTGGTTGAGGCAGTCATCTAGACACATTCTCTTGAGGCAGTCACAAGGACACATCCTCCGTCATTTGGTGACTGTTGTGGTTGAGGCAGTCATCTAGACACATCCTCCTGAGGCAGTCACTGGGACACATCCTCCGTCATTTAATGACTATTTTATTTGAGGCAGTTATCAAGACACATCCTCCTGAGGCAGTCACTGGGACACATTCTCCGTCATTACTGACATTTGAATCTTTAAACTCCCCCTTGATAGTTGCACATTTTAGCTTTACGTTTCTTGGGGGAGTTATGTGTGAAAATATGGGTTTTACACTGTTATTTGTGCAAAATCCATTTTGATGTTTAACACCACTTTGAAGTGTGTTTGACACCACTTTGAGATGCGGGTTCTACACAGAAGTATGTAGAAGCCATTTTAGATGGAACTCATGTTGGTTTTAATCCTTTTACCCTCCCCCTCAATATATGACGTGTCATGTTTTGATAAAACCTTTATTTTCTTGGTCTTTTTCTCCCCCTCAAAATATGATTTATGTTGAATTAAAACATATTTTGACAATTTGCTACATAGAAAATACAGGTTTTGATGAGAAAGGTTGTAAGGCAGTTGAGGCGCGGGTCATAGAAGGTTTTGGTGAAAATCTTCGTTGCGGGTCCATTTGGATAAAACCTTCTTTGCAGTGCGGTTCCCATACAGATCTATTATGGGAACCATCATGATCTTTATGGGAACCCACATTCCCTCCTTCTCCCCTAAAAAAAATTTGATGTTTCCATTGAAATGTTTCTAAGAGAAAGAGTGGAAGACAATTGAGGCGTTGGGTATACACGGATATATGAGCATACACCATATAAGGTTTGGGTGAAAACCTTCTTTGATTTGTGGGTCCCTTAGAGATCTATTATGAGAACCATCATTCCTAGGGACTTCTTTAGTTTGCAGGTCCCATAGAGATCTATTATGGGAACCATCATGATCTCTATGGGAACCTTCATTTCCCCCTTCTCCCCCTAAAAAAATTTGACGTTTCTCCATTAAAATGTTTTTAAGAGAAAGAAAGAAAGAGAGACATTTGAGACTCTGAGCATACACTGAAATGTGTGCATACACCGTATAAGGTTTTGGTGAAAACCTTCTTTGAAGTGCGAGTCCCATACAGATCTATTATAGGAACCATCATGATCTATATGGGAACCCACATTCCCCCCTTCTCCCCCTAAAAAAAATTTGACATTTCAGATTTTGATAACTGTCATTTCATTGCGGGTCTCATTGCTCCCCCTAGGCACATGCATTACTCCCCCGAGGAATATGCATTGCTCCCCCTAGACAAATGCAGTTGTCAAGTTCATCCAGGAGAAGAAACTCAGATGAATCATTTTTAACGGATGGTGATTCGCCTACAACTACTGAAGTAGGTGTACCAAAGGATATGGATTCGGGCGGGGATTGGACGAGGTTGGAGGAAAGAAAGGTTCAAGCAACACATCAGGTCATCTGAGGTTGTGAATGGGTCATGCCTGAGTGTACAATCAGGTGTCAGCGGGTTAAGACCGGGTCTTGAACCGTTGTATCCAAGAGCCATCTTGAAGTCAAATCAATTTTTGAAAGTCAATTTAGAATACCATTTATAGGCATTGTCGATCTGACTTATGGACATTGAGTTCCACTTGGGTCTGATACATGACGTATCTGTAGAAAGTTGATTTTGTGGAATCAAGGATGGTTGAAAATCTTTTGACATAGCCAGAGAAACGGATCTCGGCTTAAGTTTAAGTAGCTCAGACGAAGAGTACTTAGATGGTTTTGAAGAAGAAGTGGATCTTGGTATTGAAAATGGTTTGGGTGTTCACTTCTTATTTGACACTTGTATAGCAAGATTATTCTTTGAGTGTTTAAAAGCAAGGTCAATTTTGGTGCGCGGGGTATTTCTCGAACTTATGGATGGTTTCATGGGTTTATGTGGAAGCCAACCATATTGATCTCGAAGCCCTGTAATCTCCCCATTTTTCCCATAAGTTGTTTCCAGAAATGGACGATTGATCTTGGTCTGGTAACCGGAGTAAATCTTTTTGCTTGGGAACTTGGATGCTATGGGTAGGGCAACGTTAGGTTCCTTTGGTTTGGGTTGAGTAACTTTGGGTTTGTTTGGTTTCGAGGATGTTTTTCTCAGAGTCACCATTGACTTTGGAGAACCTCGTTCTTTTGGTTTGGGGTTAGAGAACCTTTTGGGTGGAGTATTCAGGTGAACTTTTAGTTTCATGGGGGTTTTCCTCGGCGTCTGTGTAGACTTAGGAGGACCACTGTCTTTTGATTTTGGAGCCTCCAAGGTCTTTGGTGTTTTACGTACAGCAGTCTCTGAGTACATTGAGGATTGGTACACTATGGGTTTGGGATTGGTCTTGGCAAAAGTCACCTGCTTTTTCTTAGTCTTGGGTGTAGACATTGAAGCATTGGACAACTCAGACTTAGTACCTTGGGAACCAACTAACACATTTGATTTTGGAGTATCAGTAGAGGTTAGTAAGTTCTCAGTACCAGGACAAATCTTGTATGATCCATGTTTAGAATATATGGTCTTGGTCACGAAGTCCATACTATCCAGTGAATCACATTGGTCATGCAAGGTCTCATTCTCTTCGTTAAGTAGATTCACATGAGCTTTTAACTCCTGAATTTCTAAGACGAGGTCATCAATAGAAACTACAACAGAGTCTTTAAAATCATACGTGGGTTCTACTTTGGGAACTACAGGCATCTTCTCAATTGTTGCTAGAGTTTTCTTGTAGGTCTCACATTTTACCTGAAGATCTATGTTTTCTCGTTCTAGTTTGTCAACAAATTGAGTAAGGTCAGTCTCTACATTCTGAGCTCCTAAAGAGATAGGTTCTTTCTCGGGTTGTGGTTCTACCTTAACTTCTGGAATCTTGGGTTGAGATTCTAAGAAGTGATTTAGAGATTTGGACCTAGATGATTCTAACCTACGTTCAACAGTGTCAAATTTGGTCAAGAGAGAATCACTAAAGTCTTTGAGTTCTTGTGCTAGACCTACACAATTGATGGAGTCATTCACGGATTTTGGGTTTGAGTCCCGTGATTCAGTGTTCTTTGAAATCAATTCACAAAAATTAACAACTTGATTTGCAATTTGATTTTCAAGTTTATGAACATTGGAGACCAGTTTGTTGTTTTGGATTCAATGACACAGATTTGGTGTTGTAAAGCCTTAATGATCATTTGAAATTTGAGTTCGTTGTCAAAATATTTGATTTTGTTTTGATCAAGTTCGTCCTCCAGACTGATGATGTATCTTTCTAAAACCAAGGTTGGTAAATAGATTATACGCTTTTTGGGACTATTTTGAGCATTCAAACTTTCAAAATCATTGAATAAATCGAGAGGTGTGTTATAATATGAACCATCTTTTCTCATGTAATTTTCATTTATTTTGTCTTAAATTAATGACACCTCACGTTTCATTTTTGTTGATCGATTGGCTATTCTCTCCTCAATCTCACTTTCATTTGCAAAAGTGAGTCTCTCTGGCAAACCTATCTTAATGTATCTACCATCATATAAACAAGGTTCGGCTTTGGAGATCTTGGACTGTGTTTGAGGATTTTCAAACCCTAACCCCTGGTGTTTTTGGTAGGAGTTTTTGGGTCGATTCAAGAACAGAGCTTGTTTAGAAATGTGGCCATCTAAGACTACTTTAGCTTGGTCAGTTCTGTAAAGTTTTTCTTCAAGTAAACTTAGTTGGGTTTTCAAGTCTAAGTTTTCTGTAACTAACTTAGAGCATTCAGAAGTCTTCTCGGCCAGATCACTCAAAGGCTTTCTAGTGTTCTGTTCTACGGTCTCTAAAAAAAGTTTCTTAGAATCATTAAGCTTCTTAAGTTCTTTTTCAGCGTTGTTAACTTTTTCCGTGAGAACTGCATTCCTCAGTTTAAAATCTGTCCTTTCTATCCGTAGGGGTTTCACACTACTTTCTAGCTCTCTTAATTCAGTTACTTTGTCAGCTAGATCTTGTTTTATTTTCAAATAAGTATGATTTGACACTTTCATTTCCAATTCAGATTTCAACCTAGAGTTCTCATTTTTGAGTTCGCTAATTTGACTAGCAAATGATCTAAGGTCTCTATTCATCTTGGCAAAGTTGTCTACATACATATCAGGTAATATAGGAAACACACATTCATCATTAAAAGGCACAGATCCAGGTTTAATGGGCAGTTTCATTTGGACAGGTGGGAGTGGGGTACGAAAAACAGAGCTACATGCAATTGAATCATTTTGATCAAGAGGTGTTGCAGGACAAGTTTGCAATACATCAGATATAGACACAGAATTATTATGCACAGAGTTGTAATATTCATGAGTAATATCAGTGTATATTTGTACCTCTTCCTCAACATTAGAGGACACATGATCATCACGATTTGCCATGTTAACAGGACGGGTGTTCAACAAGTAGGTCAGGACAGACAAGGTTTACCAGCAAACCACGAAACGCAAATAAACTTAAGAAATATCACTTTTCTCCCCCCTCAAAATATGATTCACATGAATCAAATTTTGAAAATAAGGTTTCGTAGGTTTTCGGTCAGGTAAAAGCTTTCGGGCAATCACAATTCGTACACTCAAAGATTTAAGGCATCAAATGTTTTCGGTCAAAGGTTTTCGATCAAACCTAAGTCAGAAGATTTCGGGCAATGTTTTCAAACAAGGTTTTCGATTAAATTAAAACACACAATTTGTCAAAGATTTCGAATGAGGATCTTATGCAAAAATACCAAGTCTTGAAAGTTTTGGGTCACTTGCCTCTTGTTTCACAAATAAATTCTCATGTGCACATGCAAATTGCAATTCTCAAATTAATTCACTGTGATTTCCTTCAAGGCAAACAACATGTGACAAACAATTAAATACCATTGCATATGCACGTGATCTTTTGTCTTGCAAATAAGTGACAAGTATTTGGCCAAAAAAAAATATTTGAACGAAAGTTCTCGAGCAAAATTAGTTGTCTCAATACACATGTATTTCGAGCATCACAATCAACACAAATAAACTTTTCGAGCAAATATTGATAAAGTTCTCGTACAAAAATTTTTCGTACACTTGTTTTCGTACAGTTTTCGTACAACAATTTTCGTACAGCAAATTGGTACTAGGTGATGTTTTCGTACTAAGTTTAAAACTTTAAAGTTAAGAAGGGGGTTCAAGTGTAAAGAGGTTCAAGAGGTTCAAGGGGTTCAAGGGGTTCAAGAGGGTGTGAACTGGGTTCAAGGGATACAAGGTTGTCTAGATTCAATGAATCTAAAAAGAAGGAAAGAGATGGGACAATGATTCACGTGAGTCCCTGGTGTTTTCTAATTTCAATCAACAAAAAGTGTACCAGCTGGGACCCACACGTTGAACTTCAATTTTATTTACAGTCATGCCACCATCATTCTTCCTTTAGAAGCTAAACCAGAATAAAAAAAAAATTTCGAGCACAAACAAAATTTCGAGCACCACGATCGAGCAGAGGATAAATATTTTCGAGCAGCAAGATGATTAAAGGATTTCGTGCATCAATAAATTTTCGAGCAGGGGTTGTCGAATACACTGTTAAACAAAAGGTTTTTGGGCACAGCAGAGAAGATGGGTACTGTTTTCGAGCAGAGAAGTTGGGTACATGTATCAATGTTTGACTTTTACCCAAAGCTTTTGTCCTTTAAAGTACAAGGAAACTAAACCTATGACAACTCAACAGAGGATAATATGTGAAATGTCCCGTTCTTATTGATTAAAAACGTTCCATATTAATTGATTTCGTTGCGAGGTTTTGACCTCTATATGAGACGTTTTTCAAAGACTGCATTCATTTTTAAAACAAACCATAACCTTTATTTTATAAATGAAGGTTTAAAAAGCTTTACGTAGATCATCAAATAATGATAATCTAAAATATCCTGTTTACACACGACCATTACATAATGGTTTACAATACAAATATGTTACATCGAAATCAGTTTCTTGAATGCAGTTTTTACACAATATCAAACAAACATGGACTCCAAATCTTGTCCTTATTTTAGTATGCAACAGCGGAAGCTCTTAATATTCACCTGAGAATAAACAGCTTTAAACGTCAACAAAAATGTTGGTGAGTTATAGGTTTAACCTATATATATCAAATCGTAACAATAGACCACAAGATTTCATATTTCAATACACATCCCATACATAGAGATAAAAATCATTCATATGGTGAACACCTGGTAACCGACATTAACAAGATGCATATATAAGAATATCCCCATAATTCCGAGACACCTTTCGGATATGATATAAATTTCGAAGTACTAAAGCATCCGATACTTTGGATGGGGTTTGTTAGGCCCAATAGATCTATCTTTAGGATTCGCGTCAATTAGGGTGTCTGTTCCCTAATTCTTAGATTACCAGACTTAATAAAAAGGGGCATATTCGATTTCGATAATTCAACCATAGAATGTAGTTTCACGTACTTGTGTCTATTTTGTAAATCATTTATAAAACCTGCATGTATTATCATCCCAAAAATATTAGATTTTAAAAGTGGGACTATAACTCACTTTCACAGATTTTTACTTCGTCGAGAAGTAAGACTTGGCCACTGTTGATTCACGAACCTATAACAATATATACATATATATTAAAGTATGTTCAAAATATATTTACAACACTTTTAATATATTTTGATGTTTTAAGTTTATTAAGTCAGCTGTCCTCGTTAGTAACCTACAACTAGTTGTCCACAGTTAGATGTACAGAAATAAATCGATAAATATTATCTTGAATCAATCCACGACCCAGTGTATACGTATCTCAGTATTGATCACAACTCAAACTATATATATTTTGGAATCAACCTCAACCCTGTATAGCTAACTCCAACATTCACATATAGAGTGTCTATGGTTGTTCCGAAATATATATAGATGTGTCGACATGATAGGTCGAAACATTGTATACGTGTCTATGGTATCTCAAGATTACATAATATACAATACAAGTTGATTAAGTTATGGTTGGAATAGATTTGTTACCAATTTTCACGTAGCTAAAATGAGAAAAATTATCCAATCTTGTTTTACCCATAACTTCTTCATTTTAAATCCGTTTTGAGTGAATCAAATTGCTATGGTTTCATATTGAACTCTATTTTATGAATCTAAACAGAAAAAGTATAGGTTTATAGTCGGAAAAATAAGTTACAAGTCATTTTTGTAAAGGTAGTCATTTCAGTCGAAAGAACGACGTCTAGATGACCATTTTAGAAAATATACTTCCACTTTGAATTTAACCATAATTTTTGGATATAGTTTCATGTTCATAATAAAAATCATTTTCTCAGAATAACAACTTTTAAATCAAAGTTTATCATAGTTTTTTTAATTAACTAACCCAAAACAGCCCGCGGTGTTACTACGACGGCGTAAATCCGGTTTTACGGTGTTTTTCGTGTTTCCAGGTTTTAAATCATTAAGTTAGCAAATCATATAGATATAGAACATGTGTTTAGTTGATTTTAAAAGTCAAGTTAGAATGATTAACTTTTGTTTGCGAACAAGTTTAGAATTAACTAAACTATGTTCTAGTGATTACAAGTTTAAACCTTCGAATAAGATAGCTTTATATGTATGAATCGAATGATGTTATGAACATCATTACTACCTTAAGTTTAGTAGGTAAATCTACTGGAAGTGACAAGAAATGATCTAGCTTCAAAGGATCTTGGATGGCTTGAAAGTTCTTGAAGTAGGATCATGACACAAAAACAAGTTCAAGTAAGATTTTTACTCGAATTAAGATAGTTTATAGTTATAGAAATTGAATAAAAGTTTGAATATGAATATTACCTTGAATAAGAAAGATAACCTACTATATATAACAAAGGTTTCTTGATCTTAGATGATTACTTGGAATGGATTAGAAAGCTTGGAAGTAAATTAGTAAACTTGAAGGGATTTTTGAAGTGTTCTTGAAGTGTTCTTCCTATGATGATTATAGCTTGATTCTTGAAGTGATTTTTGATGAAGATGATGATTAACTACTGGAAAAATACGTTCATAATAGTGTGTGTGTGTGTGTTGAGAGAGAATTAGAAAGAGAATTGGAAGTGAAATGGAGTGAATGATGAGTGGTAATTGGTGAGTGGTGAGTGGGGTTAAAAGGAGTTCTAGTTAGTTGACTAGCTCATGGTAGAAGTTAAAATTGATTAGTCATACATGACATAATCAAGAGTGGAATACCATGCTAGTTCCTATTGGTATATACCCATAGTAAGTACGTTTTGAAGCTGTGTATAATACGGGTAAGAATACGACTAGAATTCTTGATGAAAGAAAAGAATGGGAAAGTAACTGTAACCATTTTCGTTAAGTATGAGTGTTTTGATATATGTCTTGAAGTCTTCCAAAAGTATTTTAATACATCTAAATACACTACATGTATATCCATTTTAACTGAGTCGTTAAGTCATCGTTAGTCGTTACATGTAAGTGTTATTTTGAAACCTTTAAGTTAACGATCTCAATTAATGTTGTTAACCCATTGTTTATTATATCTAATGAGATGTTAAATTATTATATTATCATGATATTATGATATATTAATATATCTTAATATGATATATATACATTTAAATGTCGTTACAACGATAATCGTTACATATATGTCTCGTTTCGAAATCCTTAAGTTAGTAGTCTTGTTTATATGTATATAACTCATTGTTAATATACTTATGGAGATACTTACTTATCATAATCTCATGTTAACCATATGTATATCCATATATATATCGTCATGTCATTTTTACAAGTTTTAACGTTCGTGAATCGCCGGTCAACTTGGGTGGTCAATTGTCTATATGAAACATATTTTAATTAATCAAGTCTTAACAAGTTTGATTGCTTAACATGTTTGAAACATTTAATCATGTAAATATCAATCTCAATTAATATATATAAACATGGAAAAGTTCGGGTCACTACAATACCTACCCGTTAAATAAATTTCGTCCCGAAATTTTAAGCTGTTGAAGGTGTTGACGAATCTTCTGGAAATAGATGTGGGTATTTCTTCTTCATCTGATATTCACGCTCCCAGGTGAACTCGAGTCCTCTACTAGCATTCCATCGAACCTTAACAATTGGTATCTTGTTTTGCTTAAGTCTTTTAACCTCACGATCCATTATTTCGACGGGTTCTTCTATGAATTGGAGTTTTTCGTTGATTTGGATTTCATCTAACGGAATAGTGAGATCTTCTTTAGCAAAACATTTCTTCAAATTCGAGACGTGGAAAGTGTTATGTACAGCCGCGAGTTGTTGAGGTAACTCAAGTCGGTAAGCTACTGGTCCGACACGATCAATAATCTTGAATGGTCCAATATACCTTGGATTTAATTTCCCTCATTTACCAAATCGAACAACGCCTTTCCAAGGTGCAACTTTAAGCATGACCATCTCTCCAATTTCAAATTCTATATCTTTTCTTTTAATGTCAGCGTAGCTCTTTTGTCGACTTTGGGCGGTTTTCAACCGTTGTTGAATTTGGATGATCTTCTCGGTAGTTTCTTGTATAATCTCCGGACCCATAATCTGTCTATCCCCCACTTCACTCCAAAAAATCGGAGACCTGCACTTTCTACCATAAAGTGCTTCAAACGGCGCCATCTCAATGCTTGAATGGTAGCTGTTGTTGTAGGAAAATTCTGCTAACGGTAGATGTCAATCCCAACTGTTTCCGAAATCAATAACACATGCTCGTAGCATGTCTTCAAGCGTTTGTATCGTCCTTTCGCTCTGCCCATTAGTTTGTGGATGATAGGCAGTACTCATGTCTAGACGAGTTCCTAATGCTTGCTGTAATGTCTGCCAGAATCTTGAAATAAATCTGCCATCCCTATCAGAGATAATAGAGATTGGTATTCCATGTCTGGAGACGACTTCCTTCAAATACAGTCGTGCTAACTTCTCTATCTTGTCATCTTCTCTTATTGGCAGGAAGTGTGCTGATTTGGTGAGACGATCAACTATTACCCAAATAGTATCAAAACCACTTGCAGTCCTTGGCAATTTAGTGATGAAATCCATGGTAATGTTTTCCCATTTCCATTCTGGGATTTCGGGTTGTTGAAGTAGACCTGATTGTTTCTGATGCTCAGCTTTGACCTTAGAACACGTCAAACATTCTCCTACGTATTTAGCAACATTAGCTTTCATACCCGGCCACCAAAAATGTTTCTTGAGATCCTTGTACATCTTCCCCGTTCCAGGATGTATTGAGTATCTGGTTTTATGAGCTTCTCTAAGTACCATTTCTCTCATATCTCCAAATTTTGGTACCCAAATCCTTTCAGCCCTATACCGGATTCCGTCTTCCCGAATATTAAGATGCTGCTCCGATCCTTGGGTATTTCATCCTTTAAATTTCCTTCTTTTAAAACTCCTTGTTGCGCCTCCTTTATTTGAGTAGTAAGGTTATTATGAATCATTATATTCATAGATTTTACTCGAATGGGTTCTCTGTCCTTCCTGCTCAAGGCATCGGCTACTACATTTGCCTTCCCCGGGTGGTAACGAATCTCAAAGTCGTAATCATTCAACAATTCAATCCACCTACGCTGCCTCATATTCAGTTGTTTCTGATTAAATATGTGTTGAAGACTTTTGTGGTCGGTATATATAATACTTTTGACCCCATATAAGTAGTGCCTCCAAGTCTTTAATGCAAAAACAACCGCGCCTAATTCCAAATCATGCGTCGTATAATTTTGCTCGTGAATCTTCAATTGTCTAGACGCATAAGCAATCACCTTCATTCGTTGCATTAATACACAACCGAGACCTTGCTTTGATGCGTCACAATAAATCACAAAATCATCATTCCCTTCAGGCAATGACAATATAGGTGCCGTAGTTAGCTTTTTCTTCAATAACTAAAACACTTTCTCTTGTTCATCCTTCCATTCAAATTTCTTCCCTTTATGCGTTAATGCAGTCAAGGGTTTTGCTATTCTGGAAAAGTCTTGGATGAACCTTCTGTAGTAACCAGCTAGTCCTAAAAACTGGCGTATGTGTTTCGGAGTTTTCGGGGTTTCCCACTTTTCAACAGTTTCTATCTTTGCCGGATCCACCTTAATACCTTTTTTGTTCACTATGTGACCGAGGAATTGAACTTCTTCCAACCAAAATGCACACTTTGAAAATTTAGCGTACAATTCTTCCTTCCTCAATACTTCTAACACCTTTCTCAAATGTTCACCGTGTTCTTGGTCATTCTTTGAGTAAATAAGTATGTCATCAATGAAAACAATGACAAACTTGTCAAGGTATGGTCCACACACTCGGTTCATAAGGTCCATGAACACAGCTGGTGCATTAGTTAAACCAAATGGCATGACCATAAACTCGTAATGACAGTAACGTGTTCTGAAAGCAGTCTTTGGAATATCATCTTCTTTCACCCGCATTTGATGATACCCGGAACGTAAGTCAATCTTTGAATAAACAGACGAGCCTTGTAGTTGATCAAATAAGTCGTCGATTCTCGGTAGTGGGTAGCGGTTCTTGATGGTAAGTTTGTTCAACTCTCGGTAGTCGATACACAACCTGAATGTACCATCTTTCTTCTTGACAAACAAAATAGGAGCTCCCCACGGTGATGTGCTTGATCGAATGAAACCATGCTCTAAAAGTTCTTGTAATTGGCTTTGCAGTTCTTTCATCTCGCTGGGTGCGAGTCTGTAAGGAGCACGAGCTATTGGTGCAGCTCCTGGTACAAGATCTATTTGAAATTCAACGGATCGATGTGGGGGTAATCCCGGTAATTCTTTCGGAAATACATCGGGAAATTCTTTTGCGACGGGAACATCATTGATGCTCTTTTCTTCAGTTTGTACTTTCTCGATGTGTGCTAGAACAGCATAGCAACCTTTTCTTATTAGTTTTTGTGCCTTCAAATTACTAATAAGATGTAGCTTCGTGTTGCCCTTTTCCCCGTATACCATTAAGGGTTTTCCTTTTTCTCGTATAATGTGTGAGGACCCGGAAATTTCCGACCAAATTTAAACCTAACCTTTATATGTTTCCGACACGATAAGCAGAATTTGTAATGTTGAATCTCAAAAAGTTTGGAACTACATTCATGTAATCAATTACCCTTTGACCGTGTTCGACGATTCACGAACAATTATGTGTATATAGATATGTATATATAATATATAATATTAACTGAAAACATTAACAAAGTATTAGATATATGATACTTTACATGAACGTATTTGTTTCGATATATTTATCGACAGAATTAAGAGATAATGTCAAATGATTGAATTATCAGATACATTATGATATGATTACGAGCCAATGTTATGAGGTCCACTGTGATTTAAGAAATCTATCCTTTTTGACAATATTCGGTAATGGTAAAGTGATCTATAAGTAAGAACGTGGAGTGTAAATAACTTAGATGTTGGATATCGACAAGTTAAGTAACTCGACATTTTTCATTAAGATGATTTCATACGTTTATTAAACCTTTGGACTTTATCCCATGCTTCACCAACAGACTATAATTTAAAAACTTGAAACCTATTATGAATATATATAATTATACTTTTCTAAAAAATTTTATGATATAACGATTTAAATTAATATTAAATATATTTATACGCGTATTATACGTACATAGTTTTATACTTTTACTATACTTTAACTTTACCTTTACTTTACTTTTACTTTACTTTAACTTTAATAATTCACTTTAATAATTCACTTTAATAATTCATACTTTAATAATTCACTTTAATAATTCATACTTTAATAATTCACTTTAATAATTCATACTTTAATAATTCACTTTAATAATTCATACTTTAATAATTCAAAAATCTATTATAAATAGAATTCAATAGGTTTCATTATTTCATAGAAACTTGAAAATATATTTCTCTAAACTCTCTCAATCGAATTACATATATATATTTACTTAGTATTATTTCAAGATATTATTAGTATACATAAAATACTACGACGGAGTTATATTCAGACGATTTCAAAATAAGTTTTCAAACGGGATAGAGCTAAGGAAATTATGGGTTATAGCTATAGAGGTTATGGGTATTGTTTGAGGGTATTGCTCGTGAGGTCAACCTAACGTTTATCATTTTCGTTGCGTCTACGTACTTTCCTGCAATATTGAATCACAATATTGATACGTGAGCATTCATATCTTATCTTTTATATATTAATAGTGTATCCCTGACTAGTGCTCGAGTATATATGATTATGCATGTTTGTATGCTTAGTTTCGTCGTTAAATAGTTTATGATAAATCACGAATTTGATACATATGCTACTGAGATAAGGTATATGATATGCATGTCGTTGAAAAGCTAAAGAAAAATTAATAACTTTTCATTTAGAAATCGTGTGGGTTAGATGAACGGATTAAAAGATATGGTCAACTGAATTATTATTAATTTTAATATTATTATTAAAACGATTATTATAATTGTTATCAGTTGATGTTATTACTAAAATTATCTTTATTACTAAAAATTAATATTTTTATTGAAACTATCATTTTATCATTATTATTATTATCAATATTATTTTATCAAATAAATATGCGTACAAAGATATTTTTACCACACGTAATATAATTACATTAATAATACATACCACTATATTTTTATGATATTAAGTGAATTTTATAAATTTTATTACTTGAGATATATAAAAGTATATTTTTATCATATATGAATTTAAATATAAATTTTTATTTATTAATAAATGACTTGTATTATTTAGTATAATAAGATCTGATATATATATATATATATATATATATATATATATATATATATATATATATATATATATATATATATATATATATTTAAATATATAAAACAACTATATATAAGTTATATAATAAACATGTATAGATTTTGGAAGTCATCTTGGGTCAAGTTGACTTTTGTTGACTTTTGCATGTCGGTCTCGAGCATTAGGATTGTGATATACTACGACTTGACCTAAATTGTTAGACAGATATTGACCAACATATAAATATATATACTTAATATAGGTTCGTGAATCCGAGACAAACCCTGCACTTGTTCAGTTCTGTCATATACATAATTGCTACGAAATACAGTATTGTGAGTTTCATTTGCTCCCTTTTTAATTGTTTTTGCAATATATATTTTTGGGCTGAGAATACATGCGCTGTTTTATAAATGTTTTACGAAATAGGCACAAGTACTAAAACAAATTCTACGTGGGTTTAAACCAGAAATATACCCTTAGCTTGGTAACATTAAACTACTTGTCTATGTACGGTAGGCGCGAATCCTAAAGATAGATCTATTGGGCCTGACAAACCCCATCCTGACTATGGGATGCTTTAGTACTTCGAAGTTATATTAAACACACAAGATCTGGTGTACTTTAGAGGGTAAAAAAAAATAAACGTTAAGGCTTGTTACCGGGTGCCTACAACTTATAGAATACTTTTATACACTTGCGAGTGTACGGATATTTATGGAAACTGAAATCTTGTGGTCTATTACTATTACGGAAATGGTTGATTATGATAAACTAATGAACTCACCAACCTTTTGGTTGACACTTTAAAGCATGTTTATTCTCAGGTATTAAAGAAATCTTCCGCTGTGCATTAGCTCATTTTAAGGATATTACTTGGAGTCATTCATGGCATATTTTGAAAGACGTTGCATTCGAGTCATTGAGTTCATCAAGATTATTATTAAGCCAATTATAGTTGGATGTATTATGAAATGGTGTGCATGCCGTCAACTTTCGTTGTAAAGAAAGTTTGTCTTTTAAAAACGAATGCAATGTTTGTAAAATGTATCATATAGAGGTCAAATACCTCGCGATGTAATCAACTATTATGAGTCGTTTATAATGTATATGAACGGGTCCTTTCAGTTGGTATCAGAGCGGTGGTCTTAGCGAACCAGGTCTGCATTAGTGTGTCTAACTGATAGTCGTTAGGATGCATTAGTGAGTCTGGACTTCGACCGTGTCTGCATGTCAAAAGTTTTGCTCATCATTTTTGTCGGAAATTACCTGCTTATCATTCTTAGTCTAGACACATCTTATTGCATTGATTGCATAAATAGTGTATTGAAAAAATTCATATCTTAGCGTATCTGCTAATTCATATCTTAGCGTATCTGTTACTGTAAACTTTGCCTGACATATTCCATAAATTCCTCCGTAATCTACGAAACCTTTTGCTCTATATAATTAGAATACCACCCGATAGCCGGAAAATCATTTCATATCAAAAAATTCTTTATTCAATCGTACGAAATAGAATTCGTCATTAGTTCAAGTCCCTCGGATTCCGAAATGGAATCCCACTCAAGTTCTGAAAGCAGTGTGACCGGAATGGATCAACCAATTAGTCATCATCTATTCTGGATGAATTGGGGATGAGTTCGTAGCCTCCTTAATCATTGGAGACAAGAAGAAGGTGATCCCTTCCATCCACCACATTGCCCTCTTGGCGAAGAACCTGAAGCACTTACCGGCGAACCTATCCGAAACACCATTTTCTCTCTTATTTCTAGAGTATCTCGTCACGATTACATACTACACCAAATTCTAGATTTTATTTATCCGCTCGTCCGAACCGACAATCACCCCGGTGTAATAGAAGAAGTCAACGAGCTTCGCGCTCGGGTAGTGGCTTTGGAGAATATGGTGCAAAGGTTACAAACACCAGCAGCAGCAGCAGCAGCATAAACAGTACCACCATCAGCAACACCAACAGTACCATCACCACCACCAACAACAACATCCACATCCCACACCACAACATCACAATCTGTATCTCAAACATCAACGTCATACGCCCTGTAAATATCCAGGAATATCAACAACAACAAACGATGAAGTATTAATTCATAAACTTCATTGAAGAGATATCTCTGCGGCAGTTATGTAATCTCCAAAATCGTAGAGATTATTTAATTCTGACCGTAAATCGGATGAGTGAACGGAGATGGTAGAGTAGAAACTTTGATCGAAAACGGTGTACGATTTATAAGCTAGATTTGTTTTACCAACAGCATCAACAGGACCGTAGCATCATCAACACAGTCAGTGCCGTCAGTATCGTCAGAATCAACAGCACCTGTAACATCACAAACTATGTCAGTTCAAGAATCATTGTGGACATCATTACGAATCAACAACAAATATATTGTATCAACGAGTTATGAAGTATTAACTCATTTTCAATCGAAAGATTTATATGTATAAATTTTTAAACCATAATAAATCTTCCCGTACTAAGCTATTATGTGTGAATCTTAACTACTCAGTTAATTCATATTACAAATATGCAATGATGTACGTCCTTCGTCCGCAACTTAACCATCGTTAATTACAATCTCTGTCTCAATTCAATAAAATTCCAATTCATAATAAATCAAGTGTATTATTCGAATATATGTTTGATTTTATACTTTCATCATCGATGTACTCGAAACTTTTCAAATAACATCATTCGTACCTTGCGAAGTTCACAAGAATTTCACGAAAACCAACAAATAACAAAGTAATGATTCATAATTTCAATATTATTGAAGAAATACTTATGCAATTTATAAAGTTTTAGTGATTACTCAATTCTAGTTCCAACCATAAAACAAATGAGTTTAATTTAATATTAACTCATTAAATCTATATTATATCTAAAGAAAATATACACATATATTTTCATAAAGACTGTAATAAACTTCTTTTGTACAAAATATTAATTGTGAAAAAAAATTTTAACGGGTAGGTAATGCTCGAGAGATATATAAATTCACAATTAATATATTACATTTTTCGAAACTGATTCAGCAATCATCAACTATACTCCCTACTTTCACAACAATATCCATTCTTTCATATAAATCAAAACAATCATGCTCATTCAAATTCAATTACATATTCTGATTTTGAAATCGCATAATTCAATTCGAAATATAAGCAGTATCATCACTCTTAGATTCCTATATCTTTCAAAGCTATACTTTGACTTCAAAACTGTGTTAGAACATCATATGTATTAACGATTACAATATGTGCTCAAATCCTTCAAAATTCCTGAAGACACTCCAACTAAGAAACAATCGAGATGATGATCCAACCACATGTTACCCACAGTTATACACCTGAAAAACTCTCAAAACCCAAGTCATAGTTCGACACGTATCCGTGTTAGACCCTTTGGCATTTACTAGCTAAAATAACTTTTAAATTCCATTTCAAAATAGACAGTTTTGTCACAGCTCCAGCAAGTCAACTTCGACTTCTCAATCAAAACAGTCTTATTATAACCTCGATAGATACGTTGCCCTTTCGCCAACATTACCGGGGAATCGTTTATATTCACCACATTAGCAATAAACTTACCAACAACTTCACTGATCTTTGACTTTCCAAAAAAAAAAAAATTATAATTATCAAAACCCTATCATATACTCATTCGTACCTTATAACAAGAATTGCTATACCAATTATTGAGAATCAGCAATCAGTATTTTGAAACCTTGCAGCATGTCTACATCAACAATTACATATACACACAACGTCTACCTCCAAGACTTACATTCTTTGAATGATAAATTTCTGAAAAACACCCTAAACTGCGAACCAGTTCTCGAAATTTTGAAAAATGCTGATGAAGCAGCAAAAACTGTAAACGACCTTAACAGTAAAAAGTTAGATGATAAAGGATAGTATATTGGCAAAGCTCAGAAAAAGAGAAGCTTTGGAACTGGAAAACGGATTGAGCAAAGTATGAAGGAGGCTGTGGACAAATCACAAAGGCTGGACCTGCCTTCAAAGAATCTAAATGATTCAGTACTTGCTGAAGTCATTAACAAATACCTTGCTCCTGACTCTAAACCCCTGCGGACAATATCCTTCATCATCCTCTGATATTAGACATTCTAAGATATCATCGTATCTTTCATTATAAATATCATCCATACTTCTGAAGATATTTTTATAATTATTCTTATCTGAAATCATTTACCACTTCGCGCTATCTATATTATATCATAAAAGAAACTATTTTAGTTTCTAAATTCTGAAACATTCGAGTTTAAAATAGGAATATTCTTGAAGAAGTGTTGGGAGTTGAAGCATGAGTTAGTATAATATAATGACACTTGATCAACGTGATTATATTACAGTAATTCATGCTGAGTTTCTAAAAGGAACATGATGATTCACAGATCATAACGTCATCATGTGCTATGTTACACGACTCTTGTATTCTCTTTGATCTCTAAATATCAAGAAAATATTTCTTGATGATTCGGCCTTTTCCGAGGTATTCTGGTAATTTGACAAGTCAAGATCGTACCATTACAATTTCCTTCCTAGAACATTAACAATGTTCATTCCGAAATTTATATCTGCGAATTCTGGACCATTACAAGCGGTGCTTAATCGCAAGAAGAAGAAACGAAAGGACAAAGCTCCGAACTAGAAATGGGAGTATAAATCATAGCAAATAGAAGAGAGCATTAACTGTGGATGACAATGATTATAGAAGAAGCAAGGACTTTGAAATATAAGGGAAGATATAAAATCCAACAATAACCCAGAAATCACAAACCGTATATATCAATGCATATAGCAATATAAAGACACGGGAGAACTAAAAACACTATAAAACTAAGAGTATAGTAGAAGTAAATAGATTCTTCCGGAGGCAGATGAAAAAGAAGAGCGACAGATATGGAAGTGAGGAGTATATCAAGAATCAGCACTGGATGAAGCATATTGACAAATACTTTAAAATATGAGTTGAGAAGGTGTGAGTTGTAAGAAAACAAAGGAGGTGGATTTATAGTGAAATATCCGACAGAGAAATCAAAATGGATTATTGCATTAATTCGAAGAGGATCATAATTTCCTTAATCACCGAATAATCAAATCCAATATAGATTACACACATTTTCTTTTTGGAGATCAATAGTGATGACGTCAAAAGATACGACGAATCACTATTATCTTATTTCATTCATTTACGATAACTTCACTCACACGCTTCGAGTAATCGAATTATTTTATCCATGCTTCTTGAACATGATAAAACTCTATAATCGTTATAATAACATTATCATTGTTAGTCATGACGACCTCTATCAAATTTCGGGACGAAATTTCTTTAACGGGTAGGTACTGTGAGGACCCGGAAATTTCCGACCAAATTTAAACCTAACCTTTATATGTTTCCGACACGATAAGCAGAATTTGTAATGTTGAATCTCAAAAAGTTTGGAACTACATTCATGTAATCAATTACCCTTTGACCGTGTTCGACGATTCACGAACAATTATGTGTATATAGATATGTATATATAATATATAATATTAACTGAAAACATTAACAAAGTATTAGATATATGATACTTTACATGAACGTATTTGTTTCGATATATTTATCGACAGAATTAAGAGATAATGTCAAATGATTGAATTATCAGATACATTATGATATGATTACGAGCCAATGTTATGAGGTCCACTGTGATTTAAGAAATCTATCCTTTTTGACAATATTCGGTAATGGTAAAGTGATCTATAAGTAAGAACGTGGAGTGTAAATAACTTAGATGTTGGATATCGACAAGTTAAGTAACTCGACATTTTTCATTAAGATGATTTCATACGTTTATTAAACCTTTGGACTTTATCCCATGCTTCACCAACAGACTATAATTTAAAAACTTGAAACCTATTATGAATATATATAATTATACTTTTCTAAAAAAATTTATGATATAACGATTTAAATTAATATTAAATATATTTATACGCGTATTATACGTACATAGTTTTATACTTTTACTATACTTTAACTTTACCTTTACTTTACTTTTACTTTACTTTAACTTTAATAATTCACTTTAATAATTCACTTTAATAATTCATACTTTAATAATTCACTTTAATAATTCATACTTTAATAATTCACTTTAATAATTCATACTTTAATAATTCACTTTAATAATTCATACTTTAATAATTCACTTTAATAATTCAAAAATCTATTATAAATAGAATTCAATAGGTTTCATTATTTCATAGAAACTTGAAAATATATTTCTCTAAACTCTCTCAATCGAATTACATATATATATTTACTTAGTATTATTTCAAGATATTATTAGTATACATAAAATACTACGACGGAGTTATATTCAGACGATTTCAAAATAAGTTTTCAAACGGGATAGAGCTAAGGAAATTATGGGTTATAGCTATAGAGGTTATGGGTATTGTTTGAGGGTATTGCTCGTGAGGTCAACCTAACGTTTATCATTTTCGTTGCGTCTACGTACTTTTCTGCAATATTGAATCACAATATTGATACGTGAGCATTCATATCTTATCTTTTATATATTAATAGTGTATCCCTGACTAGTGCTCGAGTATATATGATTATGCATGTTTGTATGCTTAGTTTCGTCGTTAAATAGTTTATGATAAATCACGAATTTGATACATATGCTACTGAGATAAGGTATATGATATGCATGTCGTTGAAAAGCTAAAGAAAAATTAATAACTTTTCATTTAGAAATCGTGTGGGTTAGATGAACGGATTAAAAGATATGGTCAACTGAATTATTATTAATTTTAATATTATTATTAAAACGATTATTATAATTGTTATCAGTTGATGTTATTACTAAAATTATCTTTATTACTAAAAATTAATATTTTTATTGAAACTATCATTTTATCATTATTATTATTATCAATATTATTTTATCAAATAAATATGCATACAAAGATATTTTTACCACACGTAATATAATTACATTAATAATACATACCACTATATTTTTATGATATTAAGTGAATTTTATAAATTTTATTACTTGAGATATATAAAAGTATATTTTTATCATATATGAATTTAAATATAAATTTTTATTTATTAATAAATGACTTGTATTATTTAGTATAATAAGATCTGATATATATATATATATATATATATATATATATATATATATATATATATATATATATATATATATATATATATATTTAAATATATAAAACAACTATATATAAGTTATATAATAAACATGTATAGATTTTGGAAGTCATCTTGGGTCAAGTTGACTTTTGTTGACTTTTGCATGTCGGTCTCGAGCATTAGGATTGTGATATACTACGACTTGACCTAAATTGTTAGACAGATATTGACCAACATATAAATATATATACTTAATATAGGTTCGTGAATCCGAGACAAACCCTGCACTTGTTCAGTTCCGTCATATACATAATTGCTACGAAATACAGTATTGTGAGTTTCATTTGCTCCCTTTTTAATTGTTTTTGCAATATATATTTTTGGGCTGAGAATACATGCGCTGTTTTATAAATGTTTTACGAAATAGGCACAAGTACTAAAACAAATTCTAAGTGGGTTTAAACCAGAAATATACCCTTAGCTTGGTAACATTAAACTACTTGTCAATGTACGGTAGGCGCGAATCCTAAAGATAGATCTATTGGGCCTGACAAACCCCATCCTGACTATGGGATGCTTTAGTACTTCGAAGTTATATTAAACACACATGATCTGGTGTACTTTAGAGGGTAAAAAAAATAAACGTTAAGGCTTGTTACCGGGTGCCTACAACTTATAGAATACTTTTATACACTTGCGAGTGTACGGATATTTATGGAAACTGAAATCTTGTGGTCTATTACTATTACGGAAATGGTTGATTATGATAAACTAATGAACTCACCAACCTTTTGGTTGACACTTTAAAGCATGTTTATTCTCAGGTATTAAAGAAATCTTCCGCTATGCATTAGCTCATTTTAAGGATATTACTTGGAGTCATTCATGGCATATTTTGAAAGACGTTGCATTCGAGTCATTGAGTTCATCAAGATTATTATTAAGCCAATTATAGTTGGATGTATTATGAAATGGTGTGCATGCCGTCAACTTTCGTTGTAAAGAAAGTTTGTCTTTTAAAAACGAATGCAATGTTTGTAAAATATATCATATAGAGGTCAAATACCTCGCGATGTAATCAACTATTATGAGTCGTTTATAATGTATATGAACGGGTCCTTTCATAATGCGAATTGCATTTTTGTAACAAACGATCTCTGCTTTCACTTCTTTCAACCAGTCCATACCGATTATCACATCAAAACTCCCTAACTCTACTGGTATCAAGTCAATCTTAAATGTTTCGCTAACCAGTTTAATTTCTCGATTCCGACATATATTATCTGCTGAAATTAATTTACCATTTGCTAATTCGAGTAAAAATTTACTATCCAAAGGCGTCAATGGACAACTTAATTTAGCACAAAAATCTCTACTCATATAGCTTCTATCCGCACCCGAATCAAATAAAACGTAAGCAGATTTATTGTCAATAAGAAACATACCCGTAACAAGCTCCGGGTCTTCCTGTGCCTCTGCCGCATTAATATTGAAAACTCTTCCGCGGCCTTGTCCATTCGTGTTCTCCTGGTTCGGGCAATTTCTAATAATGTGGCCCGGTTTTCCACATTTATAACAAACTACATTGGCATAACTTGCTCCGACACTACTTGCTCCGCCATTACTCATTCCGACACCATTTGTTCCTTTCGTTCTATTAACCCCTGGTCCGTAGACCTCACACTTCGCCGCGCTATGACCGTTTCTTTTACCCTTGTTGCAAAATTTGGTGCAGAACCCCGAGTGATACTTTTCACACCTTCGGCATAGCTGCTTCTGATTGTTGTTGTTGTTGCGGTTATTATTGTTATTGGGATGATTGTTGTAGTTGCTGTTGTTGTTGTTGTTGTTGTTGGGCCATTTGTTGTAGTTGCAATTGATGTTGCGATTGTTGGGATAATTGTTGCGATTATTGTTGTAATTGCTGTTGTTGTTGTATTGGTGATTCTTATCACCGTTTTCCTCCCACTTTCTTTTGACTTGCTTCACATTGGCCTCTTCAGCAGTCTGTTCATTAATTCTTTCTTCAATCTGGTTCACTAGTTTGTGAGCCATTCTACATGCTTGTTGTATGGAGGCGGGCTCGTGTGAACTTATATCTTCTTGGATTCTTTCCGGTAATCCTTTCACAAACGCGTCGATCTTCTCTTCCTCATCTTCGAATGCTCCCGGACACAATAGGCACAATTCTGTGAATCGTCTTTCGTACGTGGTAATATCAAATCCTTGGGTTAGTAACCCTCTAAGTTATGTCTTGAGCTTATTGACCTCGGTTCTGGGACGGTACTTCTCGTTCATCAAGTGCTTGAATGCTGACCACGGTAGTGCGTACGCATCGTCTTGTCCCACTTGCTCTAGATAGGTATTCCACCATGTTAACGCAGAACCTGTGAAGGTATGCGTAGCGTACTTTACTTTGTCCTCTTCAGTACACTTACTTATGGCAAACACCGATTCGACCTTCTCGGTCCACCGTTTCAATCCGATCGGTCCTTCAGTTCCATCAAATTCCAAAGGTTTGCAGGCAGTGAATTCTTTGTAGGTGCATCCTACACGATTTCCTGTACTGCTAGATCCAAGGTTATTGTTGGTATGTAGCGCAGCCTGTACTGCGGCTATGTTTGAAGCTAGAAAAGTACGGAATTCCTCTTCATTCATATTCACGGTGTGTCGAGTAGTCGGTGCCATTTCCTTCAAAATAGTCAAATGGAACAAGTTAATCATACAGAATATTAAGAGTAGTTAATAGTATTTCGTAGCATAATATGAACTCATTTATAAAAGCTTTTTCTTCATATTAGCATTTTATAAGTTTAAATTCGGGTAGTACCTAACCGTTAAGTTCATACTTAGTAGCTAATATACAATTCAACTACTACAATTCTATATGAAAAACTGATTATAATAATATTTCGCGTTCAAACTTTTATACAATATTTTACAAACTTACAATACCGCTTATTTTACATAAAGCATGAAATATAGCACACAATAACTTTAATACAAGATAGTTGTGAAGATAATTCTAGCTAGTACACAAGTCGTTCAGCAAAGGCAATAAAGACACGTAATTCATACGTCCAGAAACAAGTCATGCATTCTGGTTTTACTAGGACTACTTCCCATCCTTGGTCTTGTGGAACATAACCGTTATGGCCGTTGATAAGACAGCGTGTTGTAACGTCGTCAAAGGGACGAGGGTTACGTAATGTCCAACAGTCCCGTAACAATCTAAAAACCTCATTTCTTACCCCCAATTACCGACTCCGTCACTTGTGGGAACGTTTTGTTTAATAGTTGTAGGCCGATGTTCTTGTTCTCACTTTGGTGAGAAGCGAACATTACTAATCCGTAAGCATAACATGCTTCTTTATGTTGCATGTTAGCCGCTTTTTCTAAATCACGAAGTCCAATATTCGGATATATTGAGTCAAAATAATTTCTTAACCCATTGCGTAAAATAGCATTTGGGTTCCCCGCAATATATGCGTCAAAGTAAACACATCGTAACTTATGGATTTCCCAATGTGATATCTGATGTTATGCGAGGTGTATATAAAATAGTTATTAATTTTAGCAGAAAACACTATTAAATACGATACAATTTTACACAAGATATTTATTTATTTATAGAATGGATATACTTAAACCTTGCTACAACACTTATAGGCAGTGTACCTAATCGTACAGTAGTGTAGTTTTTAGTAAGTCCGGTTCGTTCCACAGGGAAATCTTTAAACAAAGCTCAACGCTATATTAGTTTACTTTTATTAAAAATACAAATATATATATAAGTAATATTATTATTATAAAGGGGGGTTTTTACCGTTTAAGGACCGGTTTGTCGATTTTAAGACTTTAGTCGCAGTTAAAACCTAATGTAAAATATTAAATAAATAAAAGACTTAATTTAAAGCGTAAAGTAAATAACGATAATGAAATTGCGAATAATAAAAGTGCGATAAAATAAACTTACGAAAATTAAAAAGTACGATAATTAAAAGTGCGATTAAATAACAATAAATAAAAGTGCGATAATTAGAAGTGCAATTAAATATAAAATAAAGGAAATTAAATATGAAATAAAAGAATTATGCTTATTTAGACTTCCGTAATCATGATGTTTGACGTGTTGATTTTAGTTTTATGCCCATGGGTTAATTGTCCTTTGTCCTGGATTATTTAATATGTCCGTCTGGTTTTTGTCCATAACAGTCCATCAGTCATAAATATAAAGTGCGAGTGTCCTCATCAAATTATTCTTATACCCGAAGTTAAATATTCCAACTAATTGGGGATTCGAATTGTAACAAGGTTTTAATACTTTGTTTAATGAATACACCAGGTTATCGACTGCGTGTAAACCAAGGTTTTACTACTTTGTTAACAATTACACCAATTACCCTTGAATGTAATTTCACCCCTGTTTTAATTATTCTAGTGGCTATTAATCCATTCCCGTGTCCGGTTAAATGAACGATTATTCGTACATATAAATACCCCGCCCATTGTGTCCGATCGAGTGTATATGGTAATTTATAGGGACGCCCAATTGTAAATCTTTATATTAACATTAACAAACTTTCATTTAGTTAAACAAATATGAAGCCCATTAATAGCCCATAGTCTAATTTCCACAAGTGTCGTTCTTTTATCCAAACCCCAATTATGGTACAAAGCCCAATTACCCAATTTTAGTAATTAGCCCAACATCATGATTACTTCGTTTTAAATAAGCATAATAATAACTTAGCTACGAGACATTAATATAAAAAGGTTGAACATAACTTACAATGATTAAAAATAGCGTAGCGTTACACGGACAGAATTTCGACTTACACCCTTACAACATTCGCTAGCATACCCTTATTATTAGAATTATAATTAAAATTAAAATTAAAATATAAATTATATATATATATATTTTACGTATATATGAGAGAAGAGAGAAATAGAATATATTTTGCGTTCAGAATTCGGTTGGCTTTATAGGCATTTTTTCATTTTGGGTCTCCGCGACTCGCGGCCATTTTGGCCTTCAAACTCCGCGAGTCGCGGAGTTTGAAATTCCAGCTCACATCTTGGAGTCTTTCTCTGCCGACGGTTTTTTATATATAAATATAATATATATATATAATTAATATAATTAATTATATATTATATTATATTTATATACATAGTTAACTTGTAATTTTTAGTCCGTTGCGTTGAGCGTTAAGAGTTGACTCTGGTCCCGGTTCCGGATTTTCGAACGTCCTTGCGTACAATTTTATATTTTGTACTTTGCGTTTTGAATCTTGTACTCTTGTAATTTTGAGACGTTTCTTATCAATAATTGGAACCTCTTTGATTGTCTTTTGTTCTTTTGAGCTTTTTGGTCGTTTGCGTCTTCAATTCGTCGAATCTGTCTTTTGTCTTCACCTTTTATTATTTAATCGAATATCACTTGTAAATAGAACAATTGCAACTAAAAGCTTGTCTTTCTTGAGGAATAATGCTATGAAATATATGTTCGTTTTTAGCATTATCAAATATTCCCACACTTGAGCGTTGCTTGTCCTCAAGCAATATCGTCTTGAAATACTAGAATCACTTCTTTATTCTTCACACTTTGTACATCAGTGATTTCTATACGGCGGTATAAACAATGGTAGTAACGATATGGTTTACAGTCCCACATGACTATAAAAATTTAGATCCATTAAGGAAATTGGATCTTTATGAAAACATTTGATCTTTTGAAAATTAAATCTAGTTTTTACCCTAGATAAGTTTTCCGGAATAACCCTTTACCGGTGTTTGCAAAATATTTTTGTGGGTTTGGTGGGTTTCAGATTTGAAAATTTTAGCTCAAACTTGCGGTTTTGTTTCACCCACTTGCTAACCTTGTATTTGGAAAGCAACACGTCCAGTTTACTTGTCTCGTATATTACCTTTCGGTAAACTACCGTCCGGTTGTAAAGGAAAGCGTTGAACAAGCAACTGTTAAGGCAATGTCCCCTGACATGCTTTTAGTTATGGTCTATAACGTGTCGGACGCAATTACTATCCTTGGTAGGAGCAATAGTAAAGCTCACCCTTATAATTTTTCGGTATGGCACAAGGTCCTGTCTTTGACCATGCTATGCAACCACCGTTCTTACGGTTGACACCCGATTTAGTTCAGGTGACCTAATGAATTCCAGGTGAATTCCTAGGATTTTACGTTCAATGGTAATGAACGCATTGAAAATAGGGTTTTCAGAAAACAAATCGGTTTGTAATTTTGATCAAAATATTTTCTCGTTTAAGCTCGAGTCTAGATATCATTGAATTCCATGAGTTTGTAATTCTCAATCTTTAAGGTCAATCTCTAGGATTGAGTAATATCAGTCTTAAAAGCTGATTTTTAATCTTTAAGGAGATTATCCTTTCTGGGGATCTGATTCATTAGTCTTATCAAGCTAATTTGCACGGTGCCCCCCCATTGTACGAGATAAATCCTTCTCATGGTTAGGATAAATCTGACCACATGGTGACCCTGTTTAATGCTGAGGTCCGTGGATTTCCTGCTGATTTTAGTGATGACTTTTCTAGATTTTTCGTCAACCTACAGCTGGTCTGAACGACAACTTCATGACCTAAATCAAGAAGCGCGTTTCTTTTTTGGAAGACTTTACTTCCTTTTAATGATGGAATTGATTCATCGTGTAGATCCATCTCTTCTTTTCTTTCATTGGGTAAAACAGTTTAGTTTAGTTCAAAGCAAAAGTATTTTCAGTTATTTGTTACAGATATATGTGGCATATTTTTAAAATAACTTGGTAAATTTTCCCACACTTGGCTTTTATTTTCCTTTTTATCGTCCTCTATTCCATTTTAAATGAATTTTAACATTTTAGTTTGTTTCTCAATTTATGTCCTTTCCGAGGTAACAATAATTTCGGTGTTAAAACCTAGTTTTATCGTTCATAAATATGTATAAACATGATTTGAATTCATTTAATTGAAAATTTTGAAAAATTTTACTAGAATTGGGTAGTCAGTATATAAGACTAGGGCTGTTCTTTTTTATCAGAGAGCACTAGATTCTAATACAACTACTGCTTTACTAGTATTTTTAATGGTAACCAAGTGTATAAAGTAAAAATTTTAAAATCCGAAAGAATTTAATCCCTTCCCACACTTAAGATCTTGCAATGCCCTCATTTGCAAGAAATCAGTAACAATTTAAATTATTGAAGGTGATTAGTGTGAAAATGATTAAATTTTTACCAAAGTTTCCAATTATATTGGCGTTTGTTTGCTGAATGATAAATGGTCCACATCATTTGTTCATTCCGTCTTGTTGTTATTTCACATATATTTTGCATCTTGTCGTCAAAATTAGTTGCTTTTGCTGAACTTAATGCCAGTCTTTGAAAATGCGTTGTTTTACCCTGTTGTGTACATAAGATAAACTGCAAACATATATACATATTTTTGAAGTTTGGTTTATTACCCCACATTCAAAAATTATTAAAATCTAAGAATAAAAGTTAGATAATTATAAAAATGATTACAATATTAACAAAAGTATTAAACGTATCAATAATTACAAATTACAAAAAAAAAAAAAATAATAAGTAAACTAAGGATGATATTGGTACCAATAGGGGTTCCAGGCATAACCATAAGTGCTATAGAATGCTTCGGCAGGGTCATACGTAGGATATGGTGGCTGCATCTCTATAGACCAAGGAGGGAAGATGGGTTTCGGTGTAGGAATATAGTTTCTACCTATATGTTGGCAATGAGCTATGATCTGGTTCTGATGAACTTGCCAATCTTCAAATGCTCTCTGTCTAGCATTTTCGTATTCCTGAGAAGCTATAAACCTATGCATTTCTTGCATCTCATTCCCCCCTCCTACATTACCTTGCTGCTGGTTTCTCTCCACCTGTGGATGTCTACCATGGTATCGTACTGCGGCGTTATTTCGCCTCTTCAAAACTTTCGCACCATGGTATACATTTAAACCTATAGTATCTCGGGGTTCTGGCTCTTCTAGTAATAATCCCCCCCGACTTATATCCACACCGAGATATTCACCAATCAAAGTAATAAAAATACCACCTCCTATTATGCTATGTGGTTGCATCCCCCGAACCATAGCTGATAAATAATAACCCACACAATACGGTATACTTACAGCGCTTTGTGGGTCTCGAATACACATATGGTAAAACAAATCTTGTTCATTTACTTTTTCCTTGTTTTTACCCCTTTGTGTAATCGAATTAGCTAAAAACCTATGTATCACTCTTAATTCGGCTCTATCTATATCCAAATAAGAGTAATTTCCCCCTTTGAAACGGTGATGGCTTGTCATTTGACTCCACACACCATGTGTATCAAAATTTTCATCTATCTTTCTACCGTTTAGTATCAATCCTCTACAATCGGCAGACGCTAACTCCTCAGGCGTATATATACGTAAAGCCTGAGCCATGTCCAGTAAAGACATGTGGCGCATCGAACCGCCTAACAAAAATCTAATAAAAGAACGATCGGTTAAACTAGCTACCCGATCATTCAACTCTATACTACATAACAACTCTTCACACCATACTTTATATACAGGTCTACGTATGGTGAATAAACATACCCAGTCATTAAAAGTAGAATTACCATACCTCTGTACAAGTAATTCCCTAATTGGCCCGGCCAATTCTACAGCTTCTAAGGGTCCCCATTCTATGACCCTCGGTACCTCAACAACCTTAGAGTGAAGAGTATGCAAACCCCGTTGATATTTTGGATAATCTATCCAAAGTCTGTCAAATCTCAGGTTCGGGTGCAACTCTTCCAAGTGCATATCGGAAAAAGTCATGACTGGATGAGGTACATCCTGCTTGTAGTAGTTATCCACCTCCTGTTGTTCCAAATTCTCAGCAGGAGCATTGCGGGCTTGGGATGAAGATTCACCCCTTTCATTCTGCAAAACACATCAAACACAATTTTTGTGCATCCAAATATGCATTAGTGTCAGCAAAATCATTAATCAAAATAATTACAATGACATTATCAATTTATATCAAACTTAAGCTCATTTTCACATTTTTATCAAATCTACACTTTTTCATATAAGCATATACGAAAATGTTCGCCAAGTTCATAAGCATTCAACTCAAATAACATGTCAAAATAATCATTACTAGCAATCAAACAAGTCTCAAATGGCATTATCTTTCAAAAATCAAGTTCATGAATTTTAGACTTGAAAAAGTCCACTTTAATTCTCAAAATCATGTTTAGGCTCAAAGTTTGGATCATTTAACTACCTAGACATGTTACACTACTCAATTTAGCAACAATTCATGACAAAAATCGGCCATAACCTGTTTATATCAAAAAGCCCCAAATTGCTCAAGAACACAAACCCTAGATTATTCAAAATTTGAATTTTAAGGCTTCTAATCATGTTAAACAGCATCAATCTAGGTTATACAAGCATAATACATAAACAATTTAAGTCTAATTACACTAAAAAGCATCAAAATCAAATTGGGGAAAAAATAGCTCAAGAACATCAAATTTCGAATTAAATGGTGTTTAGGTGTAGAAATTTACCGTTTTTCTTGAGTAATTCTTAGATAGCATCCTTCTCAACATGATTTTAGCAAAAGATTTGATGATTAACGGTTAAAAATCGTGATTTTTGGGGTGTTTTTGGGTGGTTTTTCGGGGTTTTTTCGCTGTGAAATTCGCCGTGTTTTTGAGTTGTGGAGTGTACTGATCGTTCAGCTCTTTTTATTTTTTTTTCTGATTTTCGGTACCTCCGCGAGTCGCGGGGATTTACCCTCCAAACTCCGCGATTCGCGGAGTTTGGTAAATTTTTTATTTTTTATTTTTTTTTTTTTTTTATAATCATTAACTTTTGAAACAATTAAGTACTTAATTTTAAAATTTTGTTTCCCTTGTTATTTAGGATGAGGTCGTTTCGGATCGATGTCCTAGTCCGTCTCTCGACAAAATTTTAAAATTTGTCTTTTTGTAGCGATTGTTTTAAAAGCTAAGATTTTTGGGTTTTTTCAATGTTTTTGGCATACTTTAATTCAATAAGATTAAAAATAATGATAATAAAAGTTCTCGTCCCTCCCTCGGGTAAAGCAATTTCGGTTCAAAGACCTAGTCTTCAACTTACGACGAATTTTAAAAATCATATTCTTAACTTAATGAGATAAAGTAAATTTTTGTTTTTAAATTCACACAACTTAAATATAAAATTCAAAATTAATATTAAAAATTCACACCAAACTTAAAATTTGAAATGCATAAAATTAAAAATTTATATTTTAAAAATTAAAAGTTCACACCAAACTTAATTTAAAAATTTATAAATTCATATCAAACTTATATTAATTTTTCAAATATTTACAATTTTAAATATATTGTTTTTACAGAGTTTACAATATTAATTTAAGATTTAAATATTAAGATTAAAAACATGGTAAAAATAAAATTAAAAATCTTTTTGTCTTTTTATCCCACTTTAATCAATCAAATATTATCAAAAATATGCGCCCCTCTTTTCGGTAAAGTAATTTCGGTTCCAAAACCTAATTTAACTCATGACGAATTTTTGAAATATTTTGGGTTGATTGTTTAAAGATATTTATACCTTAAGAATAAACGTTAAATTTCGCAGTGATGTAATAAATTTTTGAATGATATCAATAATTTCGGTCGCCAAACCTAATTTTATTCAATACCAATTTAATACTTTTTAGTGAACAAATTAGCGTTTATTATCAAAAGGTTAAAAATAAAAATAAAAACTAAAAACTGTACAGACATACCTGTGAAATAGATTTCTTAGTTATATGATCTATCCCATTCATAAGATAGTCGGTTTAATTGGTTTTCCATGGCTACATAGGCGTAACCTCGAGCATTCAGTGTCTTTTCTTCTAAACATATGAACGGTCCGTCTCTGCATAAAGTAACAAATTCGGTATTTGAATAGGTTTGATTATTTGAACATTTACCTCCATGTGACCATTTTCCGCATTTGTGACATCGTTCTAGGTGTCGTGCTCTTCTTTTCGCTGCGGATTTTGATTTTCCTTTACCAAATTGTAACTTATTATCTTCGCATCTGGATTCTTTTCTAACTCCGTCCATTCTTTCTCTGATTACTGATACTATTTCACTCGGTAGTATGTCATTATTACATTTAGTGATCAAAGCGTGTAGCATTAGACCATGGTTTAGTTCACAGGCAGTCTTCATTTTGTAAAAACCTAAAAAAAATAAAAATTCAGAATGGGGGAAGAAGACTAGTTCTTTAGGGTCTGCTAGGGAAAGACCATTCGGGTTCCATTTTCGAGAACTACACGAAAACAGACAATCTAACTCTAACAGAAATACATATTATCCTTTAAAGACTTGATTCTCCCCACACTTAGTTAGCTGTGGTGTCGAAATTGTGATTAACTTCGTTGTCGACTTCCATCGGACCATGTATGTAATGTTTAACTCTGTGACCATTAACTTTAAATTCAATCCCATTTGAATTTATTAATTCTATCGTTCCGTATGGGAAAACTCTTTTGACTATGAATGGTCCAGACCATCTTGATTTCAATTTTCCAGGAAATAGCTTGAATCGTGAATTGAAAAGAAGAACTCTGTCTCCTTCTTTAAATTCCTTTGAACTTCTGATTCTTTTATCATGCCATTTCTTCGTTCTTTCTTTATAGATTAACGAATTTTTGTATGCTTCATGTCTTAATTCTTCTAATTCATTTAGTTGACTTAATCGTAGACGTCCGGCTTCATGTAAATCAAGATTACATGTTTTCAAAGCCCAAAATGCTTTGTGTTCAATTTCTACTGGAAGATGACATGCTTTTCCATAAACAAGTCTAAAAGGTGTGGTTCCAATTGGAGTTTTGTAGGCTGTTCTAAAAGCCCAGAGTGCATCCTCCAATTTAATGGACCATTCCTTCGGATTTGATCCTACGATTTTCTCTAGAATACGTTTTAAAGCTCGGTTGGTATTTTCAACTTGTCCACTTGTTTGTGGATGATATGCGGTGGAGATTTTATGAGTTACTCCATATCTTTTAAGAACTTTCTCAAGTTGATTATTACAGAAATGAGTACCCCGATCACTTATTAAAGCTTTCGGTGTTCCAAACCTTGCAAAAAGACGTTTTAAAAAGTTGACTACAACTCGTGCATCGTTAGTTAGGAGAGCTTGTGCTTCCGCCCATTTAGATACATAATCAATGGCTACGAGTATATATAGATTATTATGAGATTTTGGAAATGGACCCATAAAGTCAATACCCCAAATGTCAAATACTTCACATACTTGGATGACATTTTGTGGCATTTCATCACGTTGACTTATTTTTCCGGCCCTTTGACATGCATCACAGGATTTGCAAAGAAGGTGTGCGTCTTTGTAAATTGTAGGCCAATAGAATCCAGCTTCATAAACTTTTCTTGCTGTTAGTTGAGGCCCATAATGCCCTCCTGTTGGTCCTGTGTGACAATGGTTTAAAATTTTACTAGCTTCATCTCCAAATACACATCGGCGTATTATTCCATCGGGACAACTTTTAAACAAATGTGGATCTTCCCAGAAATAGTGTTTTATATCACTGAAGAATTTCTTTCGTCTTTGGTACGATAATCCTTTTTCAAGGAATCCACAAACTAAGTAGTTTGCATAGTCTGCAAACCATGGGATTTCTTTATAATCTATCTTCAATAGATATTCATCAGGAAAGTTGTCTTGTATGGCCGATTCATTTAGAACTTCTAACTCAGGATTTTCAAGACGAGAAAGATGATCAGCGGCGAGATTTTCTGCTCCTCTTTTATCTCGGATTTCAATATCAAACTCTTGTAAGAGTAAGATCCAACAGATTAATCTTGGTTTAGCATCTTGTTTTGAAAATAGGTATCTAAGAGCAGAATGGTCTGTATAGACCACCGTTTTTGCTAGAACGAGATATGATCGAAATTTGTCAAAAGCAAAGACAATAGCAAGGAGTTCTTTTTCAGTAGTTGTATAGTTCGTTTGTGCTCCTTGTAACGTCTTACTAGCATAATATATAGGTTGAAATCGTTTTTCAATCCTTTGTCCTAAAACGGTTCCCATTGCAAAATCACTTGCATCGCACATTAGTTCAAATGGTAGATTCCAATTTGGTGTTATCATGATCGGCGCATTAGTGAGTTTTTCTTTAAGAATATTAAAAGATATGATACACTCATCTGAAAAGATGAATGGCGCATCCTTTTCTAGGAGTTTATTCATAGGAGTGGCAATTTTAGAAAAATCTTTTATGAAACGTCGGTAAAAACCGGCATGCCCTAGAAAACTCCTAACTCCTCTAACATTGGTGGGATGTGGAAGTTTAGCAATTACATCTACTTTAGCTCTATCCACTTCAATTCCTTCTTTTGAAATTTTATGTCCAAGAACGATGCCTTCTTTAACCATGAAATGGCATTTCTCCCAATTAAGTACTAGATTTGATTTTTCGCATCTAATTAGCATTCGTTCCAGATTAACTAGACATGATTTAAATGTATCACCGAAGACCGAAAAGTCATCCATGAATACTTCCATGCATTCTTCTATCATGTCGTGAAAAATCGCCATCATACACCTTTGAAAGGTTGCAGGGGCGTTACAAAGTCCAAATGGCATGCGTTTGTAAGCAAAAGTACCATAAGGGCACGTGAATGTGGTTTTCTCTTGGTCCTCGGGTGCTATTGGAATTTGAAAATATCCGGAAAATCCATCTAGAAAACAATAGTAACTATTTCCGGCTAATCTTTCCAACATTTGATCTATGAAAGGTAAGGGAAAGTGATCTTTTCTGGTGGCGTCATTTAATTTTCTATAATCAATACATACACGCCATCCTGTTACAGTCCTAGTAGGAATAAGCTCATTTTTCTCATTTGTAATGACAGTCATGCCACCCTTCTTAGGCACGCATTGAACTGGGCTTACCCATGGACTATCAGAAATTGGATATATCAAACCTGCATCTAGCAGTTTAATAATCTCTTTCTTAACTACATCTTGCATATTAGGATTTAGTCTTCGTTGGCGTTGCACATACGTTTTATGACCCTCTTCCATAAGGATTTTATGTGTGCAATACGAAGGACTTATTCCTTTAATATCATGAATCTTCCATGCAATGGCTGGTTTATGAGCTTTCAACACAGAAATGAGTTGTGATTTCTCATTTTCAGTAAGAGAAGACGATATTATTACAGGTAATTCAGATTCACCATGTAAATAAGCGTATTCCAAATGGTTTGGAAGTGGCTTTAACTCTAATTTCGGAGGTTCTTCTATCGATGATTTATATCGATATCTGTCTTCTTCTTTTAGCATTTGAATTTCTTCTGTTGTTTGTTCATATCCATTAGCTATAAGTGTAGCTAACATTTCAGCTTCATCAATTGGTTCATTACCTTCTTCTAAAGAACATTCTCCTGTTCCTTGTAATTCTGGAAATTCTTCTAATAATTCTGCATGTGCATCTATATTTTGAATATAATAACATGTATCATCTGCAGATTGTGGTTGTTGCATTGCTCTATCAACTGAAAAGGTAACACTCTCATCCTCTATACTTAGGGTCAGTTTCTTACCGAACACGTCTATCATTGCTTTAGCCGTGTTTAAGAATGGTCTTCCTAATATGAGAGGAACTTGAGAATCTTCTTCCATGTCCAAAACAACAAAATCTACTGGAAATACTAAAGTACCAACTTTAACTAGCATGTTCTCCATTATCCCTCTAGGATATTTTATTGATCTATCGGCTAGTTGTATGCTTATTCTGGTTGGTTTCAATTCTCCAAGGTCTAGTTTAGCGTATAGTGAATACGGCATTAGATTTATACTAGCACCTAAGTCTGCCAATGCTTCTATTGAACTAAGACTACCCAGAAAACATGGAATTGTGAAACTTCCTGGATCAGATAATTTTTCTGGTATCTTATTCAACAGCACTGCTGAACAATTAGCATTCATAGTAACAGCCGAGAGTTCTTCCATTTTCTTTCTATTTGAGATTAGATCTTTCAAGAATTTAGCATATCTAGGCATTCCTGAAATCACATCAATGAAAGGAAGATTTACATTTATCTGTTTAAACATATCCAAGAATTTGGATTGCTCGGCTTCAAGTTTTTCTTTCTTCATTTTACTCGGGTAAGGAAGTGGTGGTTGATATGGTTTAACATAAGGTTTATCCTTAACTGTGTTATTTTCATTAACCTTTTCAACTACCGGTTCTTTTTCCTTATCTTGATCAGGTTGTGGTTCTTGTGGAGTAGGAATAGTTTCATCAGAAGTTACAGGTATTTCAGGTGGTTTAAGTGTTGTACCACTTCTTGTGGTAATAGCTTTAGCTGTTTCATTCCGGGGGTTAGCATTTGTATCACTAGGTAGACTTCCCGGTTTTCTTTCACCTATTAACCTTGCTAGGTTACTCACTTCTTGTTCCAGATTTTGAATAGAAGCTTGTTGATTTCTAAATGCTTGAGCACTTTGTTCATTAGTTTGTTTTTGAGATGTGAAAAACTGTGTTTGAGTTTCAACTAGCTTCATCATCATATCTTCTAAATTCGGCTTTTTATCATCGGTTTGTTGTGGTGGTTTGTTTTGAAAATTCGGTCTTTGCTGATTATAAGTATTATTGGATACTTGTTGATTGCTAGGACCTTGTTGGTTGTTGTATGGAATATTTCGGTTATAATTCTGGTTTTGATTGTAAATCGGTCTTGGCGGTTGATAATTATTCTGATAATTATTTCCAGGCCTTTGGTTTATGTATGAAATATTCTCTCTTTGTTCCATTGTTAATTCAATACTGAGACAATCTTTTGTCAAATGTGGTCCTCCACACTGCTCACAACTAATTCATATTGAGTGAATATCCTTAGTCATCTTTTCCATTCGTCTCTCCACAGCATCTATCTTTGCGGAAATGGAATCTAAGTCATGGCTAGAATCGGCTCTAGCTGCTTTAGATGATCTAACGATATCTTTTTCTTGGTGCCACTCATGTGAGTGGGAAGCAGTGTTATCAATAATTTTGTAAGCATCAGTTTCGGTTTTCTTCATAATAGAACCACCAGCTGCTATATCTATGTCTTTCCTTGTAGTGATGTCGCATCCTTGGTAGAATATTTGTACTATTTGACAGGTGTCTAAACCATGTTGCGGACATCCTCTTAATAACTTTCCATATCTTGTCCACGCCTCATATAGAGTTTCATTTGGTTTCTGTGTGAACGTAACAATTTCTGCTTGAAGTCTTACGGCTTTAGATGCAGGAAAGAATTGTTTAAGAAATTTGTCAACTAAAACGTCCCATGTATCGATCGCCCCTTCAGGTAACGATTCCAACCAATCTTTGGCTTCTCCCTTTAAAGTCCAGGGAAATAACATGAGATATATCTGTTCATCCTCCACTTCTCGTATTTTAAATAGTGTGCAGATCCTATTAAAGGTACGTAGATGTTCATTTGGATCTTCCTTCGGCGCACCACTAAATTGGCATTGATTAGTCACCATGTGTAGAATTTGTCCTTTGATTTCATAATCTGGCGCATTAATGTTTGGATGAGTAATTGCGTGACCTTGGCCAGTGCGTTTAGCTCTCATTCGGTCTTCCATACTTAAAGGTTCCAGATTCTCCATAATTGAATTTGTTGAATCGGTATCACTAGATGATTCTGATTTAATGGTTCGTTCCTCAACAATCTCTGTTTGAATGATTGGTGGTTCTGGAGGAAAGTTTAGTGGTTCAGGATCTACGAACCATTCCTGAATATTCTCCGGATTCTCAATTGTGAGGTCGGGTTCAAAAAATGGATTATCGGAAATTTGAACTGAAGTACTTGGTCGACTGGATGACGATTCTAAAGAAAAATCAACGGCGGTTATATTTGCTAAATGTCTTGATCTAGTTACAGGTGGTGAACGTACAAAAGGTGGTGAACGTCTTGCTCGGTGCATTCACTGAATATCCTATTAGTTTTTAAAAGGAAAGAAAAATTATAATAAGTTATTCAATCAATAGACTTTTCTGATTTTGCCCACGTTTCGAATAGCCAAAAGATGCAGCAGAGGGGCAGGATTCGTTTGGTCTCAATATAATTGAGGACTGTTTGGCTCCAATAACCCGGTCCACGTACAAATCCAACTATTACTACGAACCAGAAAATTTTGATGTCTATTAATTTAACCACTTAAAATAAATTTTCGTAATTTAAAGAAATTTAGATAAGAAGTAGAATAAAAATCTATGTCCTAAAACTAGAATAGCGAGAAATAAGAAAGAAAAAGAGTTCGTCGAAAAAGGTCGAAAAAGAAAAATGGTTGAAAAATAAAAGGTGACGGAAAAATAAAAGAAACTTATAAAAACTTAAAAATACTTGACTAACCTAACCTTATTACTACAACTAACTTAAAATTATAATCGCAAATTGAAATTACTAATTGGAATGATAATTGATACATAGTAAAAGGTCTAAAAATATTAAAGCTTACAGGAAAAACTAAATTCCAAATGGAAATAACTTAAAAAGAAACTAAAACTTAAAATGGCGTCGCAAAATTCTAAAGCACCTAAATCTTAGTCTAAAGAAAAAGCACTTAAGGAATTCTACGGCAAAGCCTAAAAATCTAGGAGTAAAAATAACTATAGCAAAAACTAAGTTTAAAATTAAATATGAGCTAAAAATACAAATATTACGCTACAACGATTAAAAAGGGACAAAATATAAAAATATACAAAAAGTTGTAAAAAGTACAATTTTTATAAAAATATTATTTTTATATTATTTATTTAATAAAACTATTAATTTTACAAATTAATTAAACTAATTAATACTAAATAAAACAAATTAAATAAAAAGTAAATCTTAAAATAAAACTAATAATAATAATAATAATAATAATAATTAGGTTTAAATAATAATAATTAATTAAAACCCGTAATTAATGCTGGTTTAGGGTTTTTTGTCGCCTGTCAGAAAGGCTCCGCGAGTCGAGGCATTTATTGCATCAAACCCCGCGAGTCGCGGGGTTCCAGAATTCAGCTGACAGGTTTGAATTTTTACGCGTTTTTCTTTATTTATTTTTTTTTTTATTTTCTGTTTTCTGTTTCTAAATAAATAAAATATTTTAAAATAAAACTTATATTTTTATAAACTAAAATAAAAATAAAGAAACTTATAAAACTTAAATATTTAACAAAATCTTAAAAATACATATATTTTTGTTTTTCTTTTTATATTTTTGAATAATTAAAACGTATTTTTACAAAAACGAATTTTAATAAAAGTTAACTAAAAATCTTTTTTTTTTTTTTTATATTTTAGCGTTGCGTTTCCGGTTTTTAAGATAACTTTCCCCGGTAGCGGCGCCAAAAATACTTGATGTTATGCGAGGTGTATATAAAATAGTTATTAATTTTAGCAGAAAACACTATTAAATACGATACAATTTTACACAAGATATTTATTTATTTATAGAATGGATATACTTAAACCTTGCTACAACACTTATAGGCAGTGTACCTAATCGTACAGTAGTGTAGTTTTTAGTAAGTCCGGTTCGTTCCACAGGGAAATCTTTAAACAAAGCTCAACGCTATATTAGTTTACTTTTATTAAAAATACAAATATATATATATAAGTAATATTATTATTATAAAGGGGGGTTTTTGCCGTTTAAGGACCGGTTTGTCGATTTTAAGACTTTAGTCGCAGTTAAAACCTAATGTAAAATATTAAATAAATAAAAGACTTAATTTAAAGCGTAAAGTAAATAACGATAATGAAATTGCGAATAATAAAAGTGCGATAAAATAAACTTACGATAATTAAAAAGTACGATAATTAAAAGTGCGATTAAATAACAATAAATAAAAGTGCGATAATTAGAAGTGCAATTAAATATAAAATAAAGGAAATTAAATATGAAATAAAAGAATTATGCTTATTTAGACTTCCGTAATCATGATGTTTGACGTGTTGATTTTAGTTTTATGCCCATGGGTTAATTGTCCTTTGTCCTGGATTATTTAATATGTCCGTCTGGTTTTTGTCCATAACAGTCCATCAGTCATAAATATAAAGTGCGAGTGTCCTCATCAAATTATTCTTATACCCGAAGTTAAATATTCCAACTAATTGGGGATTCGAATTGTAACAAGGTTTTAATACTTTGTTTAATGAATACACCAGGTTATCGACTGCGTGTAAACCAAGGTTTTACTACTTTGTTAACAATTACACCAATTACCCTTGAATGTAATTTCACCCCTGTTTTAATTATTCTAGTGGCTATTAATCCATTCCCGTGTCCGGTTAAATGAACGATTATTCGTACATATAAATACCCCGCCCATCGTGTCCGATCGAGTGTATATGGTAATTTATAGGGACGCCCAATTGTAAATCTTTATATTAACATTAACAAACTATCATTTAGTTAAACAAATATAAAGCCCATTAATAGCCCATAGTCTAGTTTCCACAAGTGTCGTTCTTTTGTCCAAACCCCAATTATGGTACAAAGCCCAATTACCCAATTTTAGTAATTAGCCCAACATCATGATTACTTCGTTTTAAATAAGCATAATAATAACTTAGCTACGAGACATTAATATAAAAAGGTTGAACATAACTTACAATGATTAAAAATAGCGTAGCGTTACACGGACAGAATTTCGACTTACACCCTTACAACATTCGCTAACATACCCTTATTATTAGAATTATAATTAAAATTAAAATTAAAATATAAATTATATATATATATTTTTCGTATATATGAGAGAAGAGAGATTATAGAATATATTTTGCGTTCCGAATTCGGTTGGCTTTATAGGCATTTTTTCATTTTGGGTCTCCACGACTCGCGGCCATTTTGGCCTTCAAACTCCGCGAGTCGCGGAGTTTGAAATTCCAGCTCACATCTTGGAGTCTTTCTCTGCCGACGGTTTTTTATATATAAATATAATATATATATAATTAATATAATTAATTATATATTATATTATATTTATATACATAGTTAACTTGTAATTTTTAGTCCGTTGCGTCGAGCGTTAAGAGTTGACTCTGGTCCCGGTTCCGGATTTTCGAACGTCCTTGCGTACAATTTTATATTTTGTACTTTGCGTTTTGAATCTTGTACTCTTGTAATTTTGAGACGTTTCTTATCAATAATTGGAACCTCTTTGATTGTCTTTTGTTCTTTTGAGCTTTTTGGTAGTTTGCGTCTTCAATTCGTCGAATTTGTCTTTTGTCTTCACCTTTTATTATTTAATCGAATATCACTTGTAAATAGAACAATTGCAACTAAAAGCTTGTCTTTCTTGAGGAATAATGCTATGAAATATATGTTCGTTTTTAGCATTATCAATATCCCCCATCTTTCGAACGAAAGCCTTTTATAAACCAAGGCATTCTTGGAACGTTCTTTGAATGTCTTACAAACTGATCTCGCCTTAAATAGTTGTGCCGAAGAATTCTGACCGACTCTAGACAAGATTTCATCAATCATGTCTCCGGGTAGGTCTCTTAAAATATTGGGTTGTCTATCCATTTTGTGTTTTTATACTGTAAAATAGACAAGAGTTAGATTCATAAAAAAAATACTTATTAATACAAGCAATTTTTACATATATCATAAAGCATAAGCACACTATATTACATATATTACACCACACGAATACAACTATCTTATTCCGACTCGCTTGTTTCTTCTTCTTTGGTTTTGGTTCGTTTTGCCAAGTTTCTAGGGATATATGATGTTCCCCTAATACGAGCCGTCGTTTTCCACATTGGTTTAGAAAAACCTGGTGGTTTAGAGGTTCCCGGGTCATTGTTACAACTTAAGGACTTCGGGGGTTGACGATACATATAAAATTCATCGGGGTTGGAATTAGATTTCTCTATTTTATGCCCTTTCCCTTATTATTTTCTTTTGCCTTTTTAAATTCAGTTGGGGTAATTTCTATAACATCATCGGAATTCTCGTCAGAATCCGATTCATCGGAGAATTGGTAATCCTCCCAATATTTTGCTTCCTTAGCGGAAACACCATTGACCATAATTAACCTTGGTCAGTTGGTTGAGGATTTTCTTTTACTTAACCGTTTTATTATTTCCCCCACCGGTTCTATTTCTTCATCCGGTTCCGATTCTTCTTCCGGTTCTGATTCTTCTTCTGGTTCCGACTCTTCTTCCGGTTCATCTTCGGGAACTTGTGAATCAGTCCACGAATCATTCCAATTTATATTTGACTCTTCATTATTATTAGGTGAGTCAATGGGACTTGTTCTAGAGGTAGACATCTATCACATAATGTCAAACGCATTAAGAGATTAATATATCACATAATATTCACATGTTAAAAATATATAGTTTCCAACAAAATTTGTTAAGCAATCATTTTTCAAGTAAACACGGTCGAAGTCCAGACTCACTAATGCATCCTAACAAACTCGATAAGACACACTAATGCAAAATTCTGGTTCTCTAAGACCAACGCTCGGATACCAACTGAAATGTCCCGTTCTTATTGATTAAAAACGTTCCATATTAATTGATTTCGTTGCGAGGTTTTGACCTCTATATGAGACGTTTTTCAAAGACTGCATTCATTTTTAAAACAAACCATAACCTTTATTTTATAAATGAAGGTTTAAAAAGCTTTACGTAGATTATCAAATAATGATAATCTAAAATATCATGTTTACACACGACCATTACATAATGGTTTACAATACAAATATGTTACATCGAAATCAGATTCTTGAATGCAGTTTTTACACAATATCATACAAACATGGACTCCAAATCTTGTCCTTATTTTAGTATGCAACAGCGGAAGCTCTTAATATTCACCTGAGAATAAACGTGCTTTAAACGTCAACAAAAATGTTGGTGAGTTATAGGTTTAACCTATATATATCAAATCGTAACAATAGACCACAAGATTTCATATTTCAATACACATCCCATACATAGAGATAAAAATCATTCATATGGTGAACACCTGGTAACCGACATTAACAAGATGCATATATAAGAATATCCCCATCATTCTGGGACACCCTTCGGATATGATATAAATTTCGAAGTACTAAAGCATCCGGTACTTTGGATGGGGTTTGTTAGGCCCAGTAGATCTATCTTTAGGATTCGCGTCAATTAGGGTGTCTGTTCCCTAATTCTTAGATTACCAGACTTAATAAAAAGGGGCATATTCAATTTCGATAATTCAACCATAGAATGTAGTTTCACGTACTTGTGTCTATTTTGTAAATCATTTATAAAATCTGCATGTATTCTCATCCCAAAAATATTAGATTTTAAAAGTGGGACTATAACTCACTTTCACAGATTTTTACTTCGTCGAGAAGTAAGACTTGGCCACTGTTGATTCACGAACCTATAACAAAATATACATATATATTAAAGTATGTTCAAAATATATTTACAACACTTTTAATATATTTTGATGTTTTAAGTTTATTAAGTCAGCTGTCCTCGTTAGTAACCTACAACTAGTTGTCCATAGTTAGATGTACAGAAATAAATCGATAAATATTATCTTGAATCAATCCACGACCCAGTGTATACGTATCTCAGTATTGATCACAACTCAAACTATATATATTTTGGAATCAACCTCAACCCTGTATAGCTAACTCCAACATTCACATATAGAGTGTCTATGGTTGTTCCGAAATATATATAGATGTGTCGACATGATAGGTCGAAACATTGTATACGTGTCTATGGTATCTCAAGATTACATAATATACAATACAAGTTGATTAAGTTATGGTTGGAATAGATTTGTTATCAATTTTCACGTAGCTAAAATGAGAAAAATTATCCAATCTTGTTTTACCCATAACTTCTTCATTTTAAATCCGTTTTGAGTGAATCAAATTGCTATGGTTTCATATTGAACTCTATTTTATGAATCTAAATAGAAAAATTATAGGTTTATAGTCGGAAAAATAAGTTACAAGTCGTTTTTGTAAAGGTAGTCATTTCAGTCGAAAGAACGACGTCTAGATGACCATTTTAGAAAACATACTTCCACTTTGAGTTTAACCATAATTTTTGGATATAGTTTCATGTTCATAATAAAAATCATTTTCTCAGAATAACAACTTTTAAATCAAAGTTTATCATAGTTTTTTTAATTAACTAACCCAAAACAGCCCGCGGTGTTACTACGACGGCGTAAATCCGGTTTTACGGTGTTTTTCGTGTTTCCAGGTTTTAAATCATTAAGTTAGCATATCATATAGATATAGAACATGTGTTTAGTTGATTTTAAAAGTCAAGTTAGAAGGATTAACTTTTGTTTGTGAACAAGTTTAGAATTAACTAAACTATGTTCTAGTGATTACAAGTTTAAACCTTCGAATAAGATAGCTTTATATGTATGAATCGAATGATGTTATGAACATCATTACTATCTCAAGTTTAGTAGGTAAACCTACTGCAAGTGACAAGAAATGATCTAGCTTCAAAGGATCTTGGATGGCTTGAAAGTTCTTGAAGTAGGATCATGACACAAAAACAAGTTCAAGTAAGATTTTTACTCGAATTAAGATAGTTTATAGTTATAGAAATTGAATAAAAGTTTGAATATGAATATTACCTTGAATAAGAAAGATAACCTAATGTATATAACAAAGGTTTCTTGATCTTAGATGATTACTTGGAATGGATTAGAAAGCTTGGAAGTAAATTAGTAAACTTGAAGGGATTTTTGAAGTGTTCTTGAAGTGTTCTTCCTATGATGATTATAGCTTGATTCTTGAAGTGATTTTTGATGAAGATGATGATTAACTACTGGAAAAATACGTTCATAATAGTGTGTGTGTGTGTGTTGAGAGAGAATTAGAAAGAGAATTGGAAGTGAAATGGAGTGAATGATGAGTGGTAATTGGTGAGTGGTGAGTGGGGTTAAAAGAAGTTCTAGTTAGTTGACTAGCTCATGGTAGAAGTTAAAATTGATTAGTCATACATGACATAATCAAGAGTGGAATCCCATGCTAGTTCCTATTGGTATATACCCATAGTAAGTACGTTTTGAAGCTGTGTATAATACGGGTAAGAATACGACTAGAATTCTTGATGAAAGAAAAGAATGGGAAAGTAACTGTAACCATTTTCGTTAAGTATGAGTGTTTTGATATATGTCTTGAAGTCTTCCAAAAGTATTTTAATACATCTAAATACACTACATGTATATACATTTTAACTGAGTCGTTAAGTCATCGTTAGTCGTTACATGTAAGTGTTATTTTGAAACCTTTAAGTTAACGATCTCAATTAATGTTGTTAACCCATTGTTTATTATATCTAATGAGATGTTAAATTATTATATTATCATGATATTATGATATATTAATATATCTTAATATGATATATATACATTTAAATGTCGTTACAACGATAATCGTTACATATATGTCTCGTTTCGAAATCCTTAAGTTAGTAGTCTTGTTTATATGTATATAACTCATTGTTAATATACTTATGGAGATACTTACTTATCATAATCTCATGTTAACCATATGTATATCCATATATATATCGTCATGTCGTTTTTACAAGTTTTAACGTTCGTGAATCGCCGGTCAACTTGGGTGGTCAATTGTCTATATGAAACATATTTCAATTAATCAAGTCTTAACAAGTTTGATTGCTTAACATGTTGGAAACATTTAATCATGTAAATATCAATCTCAATTAATATATATAAACATGGAAAAGTTCGGGTCACTACAATATGCTTTCCTCTTTTGTACTTTTCGGTGGGTATTGTCCACTGGATAAAAGAGTTTTCGGTGGTTATTGTCCAGTGGATAAAGTTTTAGAGCCAAAACAAAGTAAAAATTTTCTGGCACAAGTTGATTACCTTTTCGAGCACAATAGTCAAGTAACGTTCTAAGTATTTTAAACTTAAATGGACTTTGACCAACTACTATATTCAACAAGATAAGTCACTTTTAACTTTAATAGACTTTTACTCCGTATATAGTTTACCAAATCTTTTTATATTTAATTGACATGGGTAGACTAAATCTTTAATGGGAACTTGGAAAGTAGCATGAGAGTTTACAGTAGGTGCATGGCTGTCAAGCAAACAAAAGCATGGGTGTCCATAATTTCTTGAAAACACAAATATCCTAAGAGCATAATGGGTGTCCTATTAGATAACGATTATGTATTCAAACCTCAATGTTTTCGAGCATAATGTCAGGTTCTCGAGCAAAATTAAAATATATCGAGCAATTAATTTGATTTACAAAACAAATTTGCACAAAAACAGGATTTCGAGCAACAAAATAACTCTTATAAACAAGTTTTAGAGCAGTCAAGTTATGATTTCGAACAAGATTGTTTGGAGAATACACACCTATGGTTGTCCGAAACGTAACTTTTAAGTGTTTAAAGGTCGTTTTGTTCACATCTACAAACAGTCCTCAAGATTAAACAACAAAGGAATATGATTCAATTTGTTTTTAACAAATCAGTGGGTTGTTTTAACATGTGTATCAAGTTTAAGACCAAGTTCAACACTTTTAAACAACCATTTGTGTCCAAAATTTTAACAAAGATAAAACAGTGAGTAAGGATATGAATGTTAAGATCGAGTTCAACTGGTTTTGATGACAAATATGTTAAGATATAACACAAAAACCAACAAAAACCAATTAGAACAACAAAATGAGTTGAGTTGTCAAGTGTACCTAAATCGAAGAACACAAACACTTCAAAAACGCAATGGAGACCTTCGAGCCTTGAATCTTCTAGTCACAATGCCTAGACCCGCTCTGATACCAATTGTTAGCCCCAATTCGAGGGTCTGATCGGTTTATATTAAGTGTTTATGGGTTTTGGTAGTGAAGATGTACAAGAACTAGCATGAGAGATAATTGAGAGAATAATATTAAGATTACACACACTAGTTAACTCAACTAGTTACAAATGAGAGTGGGAGGTTGCTTTTATACTAGCAACCTCCAAGTGGTAACTTGACATGGTAAGTTACATTTACCATGGTTAAACAAACTAATAGCATAACAAGTAAACTACCTATTACATTAATTAGGACTAAAACCGCATGCCACAAATAACAGACAATATTCATTGTCAACAACCTTGAAACAAATCTACCATCCCTATCAGAGATAATAGAGACGGGTATTCCATGTCTGGAGATAATCTCCTTCAAATACAATCGCACCAACTTCTCCATTTTGTCATCTTCTCTCATTGGCAGGAAGTGTGCTGACTTGGTGAGACGATCAACTATTACCCAAATAGTATCATAACCACTTGCATTCCTTGGCAATTTAGTAATGAAATCCATGGTAATGTTTTCTCATTTCCATTCCGAGATTTCAGGTTGTTGTAGTAGATCTGATGGTTTCTGATGTTCAGCTTTGACCTTAGAACACGTCAAACACTCTCCTACATATTTAGCAATATCGGCTTTCATACCCGGCAACCAAAAGTGTTTCTTGAGATCTTTATACATCTTCTCCGCTCCAGGATGTATTGAATATCTGGTTTTATGTGCTTTTTTAAGTACCATTTCTCTCACATCTCCAAACCTTGGTACCCAAATTCTATCAGCCCTATATCGGGTTTCATCTTCCCGAATATTAAGATGTTTCTCTGATCCTTTGGGTATCTCATTCTTCAACTTTCCTTCTTTTACAACCCCCTGTTGCGCCTCCTTTATTTGAGTAGTAAGGTTAGTACGAATAATTATATTCATAGCTTTTACCCGTATAGGTTCTCTGTCCTTTCTACTCAAAGCGTCGGCTACCACATTCGCCTTCCCCGGGTGGTATCGAATCTCAAAATCATAATCATTCAACAGTTCAATCCACCTGTGTTGTCTCATATTCAGTTGCTTCTGATTAAATATATGTTGGAGACTTTTTTGGTCAGTATATATAATACTTTTGACTCCATATAAATAATGCCTCCAAGTCTTTAATGCAAAAACAACAGCACCCAATTCCAAATCGTGAGTTGTATAATTTTACTCGTGAATCTTCAATTGTCTAGACGCATAAGCAATCACCTTCATTCGTTGCATTAATACACAACCGAGACCTTGCTTTGATGCGTCACAATAAATCACAAAATCATCATTCCCTTCAGGCAATGACAATATAGGTGCCGTAGTTAGCTTTTTCTTCAATAACTGAAACGCCTTCTCTTGTTCATCCTTCCATTCAAATTTCTTCCCTTTATGCGTTAATGCAGTCAAGGGTTTTGCTATTTTGGAGAAATCTTGGATGAATCTTCTGTAGTAACCAGCCAATCCTAAAAATTGACGTATATGCTTCAGAGTTTTTGGGGTTTCCCACTTTTCAACAGTTTCGATCTTTGTCGGGTCCACCTGGATACCTTCTTTGTTCACTATGTGATCGAGGAATTGAACTTCTTCCAACCAAAATGCACACTTTGAAAACTTAGCGTACAGTTTTTCTTTCCTCAATACTTCTAGCACTTTTCTCAAATGTTCTTCGTGCTCTTGATCATTCTTTGAGTAAATAAGTATGTCATCGATGAAAACAATGACAAACTTGTCAAGATATGGCCCACACACTCGGTTCATAAGGTCCATGAACACAGCTGGTGCGTTAGTCAATCCAAACGGCATAACCATAAACTCGTAATGACCATAACGCGTCCTAAAAGTAGTTTTTGGAATATCATCCTCCTTTACTCGCATTTTATGATATTCAGAACGTAAATTGATTTTCGAATAAACCAACGAGCCTAGTAGTTGATCAAATAAGTCGTCAATTCTCGGCAGTGGAAAACAGTTTTTGATGGTAAGTTTATTCAACTCTCTGTAGTCAATACACAACCTAAATGTACCATCCTTCTTCTTGACAAACAAAATAGGAGCTCCCCATGGTGATGTGCTTGGTTGAATGAAACCACGTTCTAATAGTTCTTGCAGTTGGCTTTACAGTTCTTTCATCTCACTAGGTGCGAGTCTGTAAGGAGCACGAGCTATTGGTGCAGCTTCTGGTACAAAATCTATTTGAAATTCAACAGATCGATGTGGAGGTAGTCCCGGTAATTCTTTCGGAAATACATCGGGAAATTCTTTTGCGACGGGAACATCATTGATGCTCTTTTCTTCAGTTTGTACTTTATCGACGTGTGCTAGAACAGCATAGCAACCTTTTCTTATTAGTTTTTGTGCCTTCAAATTACTAATAAGATGTAGCTTCGTGTTGCCCTTTTCTCCGTACACCATTAAGGGTTCTCCTTCTTCTCGTACAATGCGAATTGCATTTTTGTAATATACGATCTCTGCTTTCATCTCCTTCAGCCAGTCCATGCCAACTATTACATCAAAACTCCCTAACTCTACTGGTATCAAATCAATCTTAAATATTTAGCTACCCAGTTTAATTTCTCGATTCCGGCATATATAATCTGCTGAAATTAATTTACCGTTTGCTAATTCGAGTAAAAATTTACTATCCAACGGCGTCAATGGACAACTTAATTTAGCACAAAAATCTCTACTCATATAGCTTCTATCCGCACCCGAATCAAATAAAACGTAAGCAGATTTATTGTCAATAAGAAACGTACCCGTAACAAGCTCCGGGTCTTCCTGTGCCTCTGCCGCATTAATATTGAAAACTCTTCCGCGGCCTTGTCCATTCGTGTTCTCCTGGTTCGGGCAATTTATAATAATGTGGCCCGGTTTTCCACATTTATAACAAACTACAACTTGCTCCGACACTACTTGCTACGCCATTACTCGTTCCGACACCATTTTTTCCTTTCGTTCTGTTAACCCCTGGTCCGTAGACCTCACACTTCGCCGCGCTATGACCATTTCTTTTACACTTATTGCAAAATTTGGTGCAGAACCCCGAGTGATACTTTTTACACCTTTGGCATAGCTGCTTCTGATTGTTGTTGTTATTGCGGTTGTTATTGTTATTGGGATGATTGTTGTAGTTGTTGTTGTTGTTGTTGTTGTGTCATTTGTTGTAGTTGCGATTGATGTTGCGATTGTTGGGATAGTTGTTGTTGTTTTGGTGACTCTTATCACCGTTTTCCTCCCACTTTCTTTTGACTAGCTTCACGTTGGCCTCTTCGGCCGCCTGTTCTTTAATTCTTCCCTCAATCTAGTTCACTAGTTTGTGAGCCATTCTACATGCCTTTTATATGGAGGCAGGCTCGTGTGAACTTATATCTTCTTGGATTCTCTCCGGTAACCCTTTCACAAACGCGTCGATCTTCTCTTCCTCATCTTCGAACGCTCTCGGACATAATAGGCACAATTCTGTGAATCGTCTTTCGTACGAAGTAATATCGAATCCCTGTGTTCGTAACCCTCTAAGTTCTGACTTGAGCTTATTGACCTCGGTTCTGGGATGGTACTTCTCATTCATCAAGTGCTTGAATGCTGACCACGGTAGCACGTAAGCAGCATCTTGTCCCACTTGCTCTAGATAGGTATTCCACCATGATAACGAAATACCTGTGAAGGTATGCATAGCGTAGTTCACTTTGTCTCCTTCAGCACACTTACTTATGGCAAACACCGATTCAACTTCCTCGGTCCACCGTTTCAATCCGATTGGTCCTTCGGTCCCATCAAATTCTGAAGGTTTGCAAGCAGTGAATTCCTTGTAGGAGCATCCTACATGATTTCTTGCGTCGTTAGTTGTATTGCTAGATTTAGAGTTATTGTTGGTATGTAGCGCGGCCTGTACTGCGGCTATGTTTGAAGCAAGAAAGGCACGAAATTCCTCTTCGCTCATATTCAAGGTGTGTCGAGTAGTTGGTGCCATTTCCTTCAAAATAGTCAAATGAAACAAGTTAATCATACAGAATATTAAGAGTAGTCAATAGTATCTCGTAGCATAATATGAACTCATTTATAAAAGCTTTTTCTTTATATTAGTGTTTTATAAGTTTAAATTCGGGTACTACCTACCCGTTAAGTTCATACTTAGTAGCTAATATACAATTCAACTACTACAATTCCATATGAAAAACTGATTATGATAATATATCACATACAAATATTCTTCAAACTTACAACTTCGCTATATTACATATAACATGAAATGTAGTACACTATGATACAGGACAGTTTTGAAGATAAATCTAGTTAATACGTAAGTTGTTCAGCATAGGAAATAAAGACACGTAATTCATAAGTCCAGAAACAAGTCATGCATTCTGGTTTTACTAAGACGACTTCCCATCCTTGGTCTTGTGGAAAATAACTGTTATGACCATTGGCTAGGCAGCATGTTGTAATGTCGTCAAAAGGACGAGGGTTTTGTAATGTCCAACAGCCCCGTAATAATCTAAAAACCTTGTTTCTCACCCCAACTACTGAATCCGTTACTTGTGGGAAAGTTTTATTTAAAAGCTGCAATCCGATGTTCTTTTTCTCACTTTGGTAAGAAGCGAACATCACTAACCCGTAAGCATAACATGCTTCTTTATGTTGCATGTTAGAAGCTCTTTCTAATTCAAGAAATCCTATGTTGGGATATGTTGAGTCAAAATAGGTTCTTAACCCGTAGCGTAAAATTGCGTTTGGGTTCCCCGCATTTAACGCTTTAAAGAAAACACGGCGTAATTTAAAGTCTCCCCAATGTGATATACCCCACCTATCAAAGGAAAGCCTTTTATAAACTAAGGCATTTCTGGAAAGTCTTTCAAATGTTTGACAAGTTAATTTTTCCATAACTAAATGTGCTGATGAATTCTGACCGACTCTTGACAAGATTTCCTCAATCATATCCTCTGGTAGGTCTTCTAAAATATTCGGTTGTCTACCCTTAACGTCCATTTTGTTTTTATACTGTAAAATAGACAAGGATTAGATTCGTAATAACAAACAATACAAGCAATTTTTACATAGAACATAAAAGTACAAGCACACTACAATACATTTATTACACAACATGCTCACACCCCTCTAATCTGAATCACTGGTTTCTTCTTCTTCGGACTTGGTTCTTTTTCCAAATTTTCTAGGGATATATGATGTTCCTCTAATACGAGCCGTCATTTTCCACATTGGTTTAGAAAAACCTGGTGGTTTAGAGGTTCCCGGGTTATTGTCACGATATTGAAAATACGGGTGTTGACGGTACATATAAAGTTCATCGGGGTCGAAATTAGATTTCTCTATTTTGATGCCTTTTCCCTTATTATTTTCTTTTGCCTCATTAAATTAGGTCGGGGTAATTTCTATAACATCATCGGAATCCTCATCAGGATCCGATTCATCAGAAAATTGGTAATTTTCCCAATATTTTGCTTCCTTAGTGGAAACACCATTGACCATTATTAACTTTGGTCCATTGGTTGAGGATTTTCTTTTATTTGACCGGTTTTCTGTGGTTCCTACTATTCCCCCCTCCGGAACCTCTTCTTCTTCCGGTTCCTCTTCTTCTGGTTCCTCTTCTTCCGGTTCCTCTTCTTCCGGTTCCGTTTCCTCTTCTTCCGGTTCTTCGGGAACTTGTGAATCTTGCCAATATATATTCGACTCTTCGTTATTATTAGGTGAGTCAAAGGGATTTGTGCTAGAGGTAGACATCTATCACACAATATCAAACATGTTAAGAGATTAATATATCACATAATATTTACATGTTAATAATATATAGTTTCCAACAAAAATGTTAAGCAATCATTTTTAAAGAAAACACGGTCGAAGTCTAGACTCACTAATGCATCCTAACAAACTCGATAAGACACACTAATGCAAATTTTCTGGTTCTCTAAGACCATCGCTCGGATACCAACTGAAATGTCCCGTTCATATTGATTATAAACGTTCCATATTAATTAATTTCGTTGCGACGTTTTGACCTCTATATGAGACGTTTTTCAAAGACTGCATTCATTTTTAAAACAACCATAACCTTTATTTTATCAATAAAGGTTTTAAAAGCATTACGTAGATTATCAAATAATGATAATCTAAAATATACTGTTTACACATGACCATTACATAATGGTTTACAATAAGAATATATTAAATCAAAAATAAGTTTCTTGAATGCAGTTTTTACATAAAATCATACAAGCATGGACTCCAAATCTTGTCCTTATTTTAGTATGCAATAGCGGAAGCTCTTAATAATCACCTGAGAATAAACATGCTTAAAACGTCAACAAAAATGTTGGTGAGTTATAGGTTTAACCTATATATTATCAAATCATAATAATAGACTACAAGATTTCATATTTCAATACACATCCCATACATAGAGATAAAAATCATTCATATGGTGAACACCTGGTAACCGACATTAACAAGATGCATATATAAGAATATCCTCATCATTCCGGGACACCCCTCGAATATGATATAAATTTCGAAGTACTAAAGCATCCGGTACTTTGGATGGGGTTTGTTAGGCCCAATAGATCTATCTTTAAGATTCGCGTCAATTAGGGTGTATGTCCCCTAATTCTTATATTACCAGACTTAATAAAAAGGGGCATATTCGATTTTGATAATTCAACCATACAATGTAGTTTCACGTACTTGTGTCTATTTTGTAAATCATTTATAAAACCTGCATGTATTCTCATCCCAAAAATATTAGATTTTAAAAGTGGGACTATAACTCACTTTCACAGATATTTCCTTCCTCGGAAATAAGACTTGGCCACGGATCGATTCACAAACCTATACAAATATGTACATATATATCAAAGTATGATCAAAATATAATTACAACCATTTTTATTATGTTTTAAAGATTTGAGTGTATTAAGTCAGCTGTCCTCGTTAATAACCTACAACTAGTTGTCCACAGTTAGATGTACAGAAATAAATCGATATATATATTATCTTGAATCAATCCATGACCCAGTGTATACACGTCTCAGGCTAGATCACAACTCAAAGTATATATATTTTTGGAATCAACCTCAACCCTGTATAGCTAACTCCAACATTACTGCATATAGAGTGTCTATGGTTGTTCCAAATAATATATATACATGGGTCGATATGATATGTCAAAACATTTGCATACGTGTCTATGGTATCCCAAGATTACATAATATATTAGAATACATGTATAATACAATATAAGTTAGCTAGGATATGATTTGTATAGATTTGTTAAACATTTCCCGTAGCTAAAAAGATCAAAAATATCCAATCTTGTTTTACCCATAACTTCTTCATTTTAAATCCGTTTTGAGTGAATCAAATTGCTATGATTTCATATTGAAATCTAATTTAAGAATCCAAACAGAAAAAGTATAGGTTTATAGTCGAAAATTTAAGTTACATGTCAATTACTAAAGAGGTAGTCATTTCCGTCGAAAGAACGACATCTTGATGACCATTTTGAAAAACATACTTTCACTTTGAGTTTAACCAAGATTTTTGAATATCGTTTCATGTTCATATGAAAAATAATTTTCCCAGAAGAACAACTTTTAAATCAAAGTTTATCATAGTTTTTAATTATCCAAACCAAAACAGCCCCCGGTTTCACTACGACGGCGTATATCTGATTTTATGGTGTTCATCGTATTTCCATGTTTTAAATCATTAATTTAGCATATCATATAGATATAGAACATGTGTTTAGTTGATTTTAAAAGTCAAGTTAGAATGATTAACTTTTGTTTGCGAACAAGTTTAGAATTAACTAAACTATGTTCTAGTGATTACAAGTTTAAACCTTTGAATAAGATAGCTTTATATGTATGAATCGAATGATGTTATGAATATCATTACTACCTCAAGTTTTCTGGATAAAACTACTGGAAATGAGAAAAATGGATCTAGCTTCAAAGGATCCTTGGATGGCTTGAAAGTTCTTGAAACAGAATCATGACACGAAAACAGTTCAAGTAAGAATTTCACTCGAAATAAGATTGTTATAGTTGTAGAAATTGAATCAAAGTTTGAATATGAATATTATCTTGAATTAGAAAGATAACCTATTATAAATAACAAAGGTTCCTTGATCTTATATTATTACTTGGAATGGATTAGAAAGCTTGGAAGTAGACTTGCAAACTTGAAAGTATTCTTGATTTTTATGAAACTATACTTATGAAATTTATGAAGAACACTTAGAACTTGAAGATGGAACTTGAGAGAGATCAATTAGATGAAGAAAATTGAAGAATGAAAGTATTTGTAGGTGTTTTTGGTCGTTGGTATATGGATTAGATATAAAGGATATGTAATTTTGTTTTCATGTAAATAAGTCATGAATGATTACTAATATTTTTGTAATTTTATGAGATATTTCATGCTAGTTGCCAAATGATGGTTCCCACATGTGTTAGGTGACTCACATGTGCTGCTAAGAGCTGATCATTGGAGTGTATATACTAATAGTACATACATCTAAAAGCTGTGTATTGTACGAGTACGAATACGGGTGCATACGAGTAGAATTGTTGATGAAACTGAACGAGGATGTACTTGTAAGCATTTTTATTAAGTAGAAGTACTTTGATATGTGTCTTGAAGTCTTTCAAAAGTGTAAGAATACATATCAAAACACAACATGTATATACATTCTAATGGAGTCGTTAAGTCTTCGTTAGTCGTTACCTGTAAGTGTTGTTTTGAAACCTTTAAGTTAACGATCTCAATTAATGTTGTTAACCCAATTTTTATTATATCAAATGAGATGTTAAATTATTATGTTATCATGATATTATGATGTATGAATATATCTTAATATGATATATACATTAAAATATCATTACAACGATAATCGTTACATATAAGTCTCGTTTCGTAATTCTTGAGTTAGTAGTCTTGTTTTTACATATGTAGTTCATTGTTAACACACTTAATGATATATTTAAATATCATTTTATCATGTTAAATATAGTGTATAAATATCTTAATATGATACATATGTATTTAGTAGACGTTATCATAACGATAATCGTTATATATATCATTTCGAGTTTCTTAACTTTGTAATCTCATTTCCTATGTATATCACACATTGTTAATATACTTAGTGAGATACTTACTCATCATAATCTCATGTCAACCATATATATATGTCTATATATACCACAACATGTAGTTTTTACAAATTTGTAACGTTCGTGAATCTCCGGTCAACTTGGGTGATCAATTGTCTATATGAAACTTATTTCATTTAATCAAGTCTTAACAAGTTTAATTGCTTAACACGTTGAAAACATTTAGTCATGTAAATATCAATCTCAATTAATATATATAAACATGGAAAAGTTCGGGTCACTACATTATTTTAATGATAATATTATATATTATTTTATTTACACAATTAATTAACTCTTATGATAATTTAATTTATAATAATTAATATATATATATATATATATATATATATATATATATATATATATATATATATATATATATATATATATATATATATATATATATTACAAATAGTGGTTCGTGAATCGTCGAAACTGGTCGAGGGTCAATTGAACATATAAAACAGTTCAAAATTTTTGAGACTCAACATTACAGACTTTGCTTATCGTGTCAGAAATATATAAAGATTAAGTTTAAATTTGGTCAGAAATTTCCGGGCCGTCACAGGAATAGCCTCGAATGACTCTTCCCGAGTGGTTTCACCTTCAAGATCACATTCATCAACATTAACATTCATTGAATCTGTAAAGTCGGCCTCTAGGTCCACAATTTCATTTTCAGAAAGTGGATTGAACCCGGTGGTATCAACCTCTAAGAGTTTTTCATGCTCTTCATCCACATAATGGTTAATATGGTTAAAGGCATAACACTCATCATCATCGGTGTTACTCGGTTGCTTCATAGCTTCCCAGATGTTAATGGTCACACGCTATTCACCAAGTCTAATGTTGAGTTGGTTGCGTTGGACTAAGATGATGGTGTCGGCGGTTGCTAGAAATGGTCTCCCTAGGATAAGTGGAACTTGAAGGTCTTCCTTCAACTCCATGATTACAAAATCAACCGGGAACACCAAGGTGTCAATGGTAACCAAGATGTCCTCAGCGATACCAATGGTGGTGTCAAACGAATGATTGGCCAATCTAATTCTAATTCTGGTCGGTTTGCGAGGTCTAAGGCCATGTCTTTCGTAAAGTGAATGGGGCATAAGGTTAATTCTTACAACTCCCGAGTCACCAAACTTGCATAGAAAAACAAATTTTCCCGGATCTCCTAACTTCTTAGGATTCCTTGGACTTGATGCAAGAATTTTATTACACTCTTTCTCAATGAAAAAGGATGTCTCATCATGATATTTATCCCTTTAAGAGATTAGCTCTTTGATGAAGCATCCATAATTCGGCATTCCTTTTAGAACATCGGTGATTGGCAAGTTGACCGACACATTTTTCATCATATCTTGAAACTTCTTGTATTGAGCGGCTAACTTGTCCTTCCTTAAAGCTTTCAGATATGGAACCTCTTTTGTAGCCTTCAAAGGCTCATTACCCTTTTTCTCACCCGTTTCATCTTTAACCTTAACCCCGGTTGATTCGACCTTTTCTTTACCATTATCCTTACTAATCCCGATCTCCTCTTCGATAAAGCTTGGTGGTGGTTCTTGGGTGATAAAGGTTTGTGGTTCAGGACTTTCAATTCCCTCATTCAAGGTTAGACCACTTCGAGTGGTTATGGCATTGACATTTTCACTTCAGTTTGGGTGGTTTAGGTTTTGGTTTGTGTTGATGCTCTCAATAGGAATGACTCTTGTGTTGTTGTTGTTTTGGTTTTGGTATTGATTGTTTCGATTATTGTTGTAAGTGTTGTTGGGATTAACTTGTGTGTTTGACGGTAAAGTACCTTGAGGTCTCTCGGCGACCTGGTTTGATAATCTCCCTACGGTGCTCTCAAGTTTTCGGAATGATGCTTGTTCAGGTCTTAATTATTGCTTTAAGAACTCATTCTCCTTCATTAAAAATGCCTTGGTTGTCTCCTCTGAAAGGACCCGTTCTAATCCATCCGGACGAAGTCCATATTGATTATAAACGATTCTCAACAGTTGATTACATCGCGAGGTATTTGACCTCTATATGATACATTTTACAAACATTGCATTCGTTTTTGAAAAGACAAACTTTCATTACAACGCAAGTTGACGGCATGCATACCATTTTATAATATATCTAACTATAATTGACTTAATAATAATCTTGATGAATTCAACTACTCGAATGCAACGTCTTTTGAAATATGTAATGAATGACTCCAAGTAATATCTCTAAAATGAGCAAATGCACAACGAAAGATTTCTTTCGTACCTGAGAATAAACATGCTTTAAAGTGTCAACCAAAAGGTTGGTGAGTTCATTAGTTTACATAAATAATCATTTCATAATTTAATAGACCACAAGATTTCATATTTCCATTTCTCATAAACATACGTCCCATGCATAGAGATAAAAATATCATTCATATGGATTGAACACCTGGTAATCGACATTCACAATATGCATATAAGAATATCCCCATCATTCCGGGATCCTTCTTCGGACATGATATAAATTTCGAAGTACTAAAGCATCCGGTACTTTGGATGGGGCTTGTTGGGCCCGATAGATCTATCTTTAGGATTCGCGTCAATTAGGGTGTCTGTTCCCTAATTCTTAGAATACCAGACTAAATAAAAAGGGCATATTCAATTAGATAATCCAACCATAGAATGCAGTTTCGATTACTTGTGTCTATTTCGTAAAGCATTTATAAAAGCAGCGCATGTATTCTCAGTTCCAAAAATATATATTGCAAAAGCATTTAAAATGGGAGCAAATGAAACTCACGCGTATAAATATTGTAAAACAGTTAATAAAGCATTTGCATTTTTCTCAGCCCAAAAATGTAAAGAGTAAAAGGGATTCAAATGAACTCATGCATATAAATATTGTAAAACAGTTATTAAAACTTTGCATGAATTCACAGTCCAAAAATGTAATGAGTAAAAAGGGAGCAAATGAACTTACAGTACTGTATTTTGTAGTAAAATACATATGATGACATTGAACAATGCAAGGTTGGCCTCGGATTCACGAACCTATATCATTCATATGTATATTAATACCTATAATCGTAATCGAATAAATTTATATCTATTATTATTAATGATATAATTCTTATATTAATAAATTATATGTTAACTTATATATTTAAATAAATAAGAATTTTAATATAGTTAAGTTTTATATCATATATCTTTTTATTTAAGAAATCTTTTGTTTACATAATATAATTATAGTAATACTAGAATAGTATAATGATAAAAATAATAATTTTCTTAATAATAATATTGATAGTATTAATAACAGTTTTCATAAAAAATATATATATATATTCAAAGCAATGATACTTTTTAGTAATGATTATATTAATTTTTAATAATAACAATACTCGTTAATGATAATCATTTTAATGAAAGTGATACTACTAATAATAATACTTACGTCAATATTAATACTAATAATTATAGAAAGTGATACTAATACTAATATTATACTTATATTCTTTAGCATCAAAACATATCAATTACTATCTTTTTCATAATAACACAAGTATGTATAATACTTAATAATCATGATACTAATAATGATAATAATAATATTAATAAATATATTAATAATAATAATATGAATAAAAATGTTAATTTTAATAATTAAATAGAAAAAAAATAAGAATGATATTTTTACTAGAGATTTCAATAACTATATAATAATACTTTTAATATTTATGATAAAGAGAACAACAATGATAATTAATGATAATATATAAACAATAACAATAATCTTAGTTATAATACTTGTTCTAATATTAATAGTAATAACAATTAGAATAATAATAATAATGATAACAATAATATTAATAATAATGATAATAATAATAATCCAATTAAGAAAAAAAATTGAAAACTACCTCCAATAAAAAAAAATGCCACAGCCGGGTCTCGAACCCGAGACCTCTCGCTACCCAACACCACCTCTTAACCAATGCTCCAGTTATGTTTTTCTGATTTATACTCAGTATATGTTTTATTTAACCCCTGATTTTCGAGTTCCATCTTCTTCCTCATGTATTCACATGATCCAACCAACAACCAAACTCAACTAGCAAATTCGTGATTTTACATAGGACTAGTAACAATCAGAAATAAATAAAATGAGTTCTTAAATATAAAAAAAATAACAGAACACAACTGCTGTTGTGCTGCCTTCGTAAATAAAGAAAAAAAAAATTCAAATTGATTTCGAAAACATTTTAGCCCAAACTAACAACACGAAATAGATTGTAATCAACTCCTAAAAGCTATTAGAATCATTAATTACACTTGAAACATCATAACAAACTCGAATTTCTTGATAATCAAATCGGTTGACTTTTTACTCAAGAACTTTGACTCATAAATTTGAGCTCGATATGACGAATTGGTACCTGAGATTTTGGAGAAAGTTTGAACGAACAATTCCTAAGGTAACTGCATTTAAGGATTTGGATAATTTGTTCGATTTGAATTTTTGGCAAAAAAAAGATGGAAACACAGAGGGACCTTCGGTTTTTTTTTTTTAAATATTTTGTTCTACTAAGAGATAAAAAGGATTTATAATTGATATGTGATAATGATAGCGATACATTCAATAATTCTCCCATAGTAGAAGCTGATAGATCGATATATACAGAGAGGGATGTCGACAGAAGGATGAACCAGGTACCGAAAAAATATAAAAAAAAAGAAAGGAGAAGGAATCTCTAACTGCTTTTGGATTTATCAATGGGTTACGTTCGATTGAGGAACATAAACAAAAATTTAAACAGTTGGAAAAAGATTGCAAACAGATTTGGATTCTTCAAATCACGCGTATGATTACTCTATTATAAATAAATTTTTTTTTTTATATTTATATTAATACTAATACAAATACAAATATACTAATAATAATAATAATAATACAAGTAATAAATCACAATATTAAGAATTTTAATGGAATAAATAATAATAAGGTTATTAATGAATATAACTATAATAATACTACTTTTAATATTATAATTTATAATAATACAAATTTATGACAATATAATAGAAGTAATAATATTATTACCAATGTCAATTACTATAAAATGTGTAATAATATTATTAATAACAATAGTACTAATTATAATAATACTATATTAATTTATATATACCCACTTTCATATCTATATATTATCTATGGATAATAATAATATATCTAACTCTGATTTTTAATAATAAAAACATTAATATTATTAATGGTACTAATAATATTATTAATTATAATAATATTAATTGTATTGATAATAATAGTATTAACAATAACAATACAACAACTTACACTTATCAAATTTCATATATATGTATATTCTTTATATAATAATATTAATGATACAATTATTAGTAATGTAAATAGTGATAATAATATAGCAATTACACATGATATATTACTATTTATTATATCATATCTATCAATTACGCCATCTAATGAATCATTAATATTTATATATTAAAGTATATATACTACTACTTATATCTAGAATTATATATATATATATATATATATATATATATATATATATATATATACATTTTTATTTATACTCAAATGTTCGTGAATCGTCGGCATAGTCAAAGGTCAAATGATTTTACGAAATAGTTCAATGATTTTTAAGACTCAACATTACAGACTTAGCTTATTGTGTCGAAATCATATAAAGATTAAGTTTAGATTTGGTCGGAAATATCCGGGTCGTCACAGTACCTACCCGTTATAGAAATTTCGTCCCGAAATTTGAGTGAGGTGGTCATGGCTAACAATAAAAATGTTTTCATGACGAATATGAGTTGATAAGTAGAGTTTTATCATCATTGAGTAATATAGATAAAACGATTCGAATAGATGAAGTGTACGAATGAAGCTGTCACAGCAGATTGAGATAGAGATTCAACTTTTGATGTAGTTACGGTGGAAATTAGAAAATAAGGTGCATCTTAACTTTGACGTAGTCAGGGTTGAATTTAGAAAATAAGGTGCGTCATAATTTTTGACGTTGTTTTGGTTGAATTCCGGAATTTAAGGGATTTGAAGAAAATCTTCGAAATCTAAAAGATTTGATTCTTCTGCGAATAAGGAAATTTAGATTTCTATAATTAAATGCGGTGATCTGCCTCGATTCCTCTGTCTGATATTTTCACTATAAATTTTACCTTTTCCGTTCCATTAATCTTCACCACTTCAATACTCAATTTCCCAAATTCAAAAGTTCGTGAAATGCTTAATCCAGTTCTGATCCTTGTCCTTATCCTGATTATCGCAACAATCATTCTCCTTTTCCAACTTCCACCAGAAGAATCTGTTTATTTCTACTACGCTCTAGGGATTATTGTATTTATAGTTCTCCCGTGTCTTTATATTGCTATACGCACTGATATCCACAGTTTGTAATTTCAGTGTTGTTGTTGGGCTTCATATTTTTCCTTATATATCGGAGCTTCATGCTCTTTTTTTCACTTCCCGACTTTAAATCAAGCGAATAATGGTCCAGAATTCGTAAGTATGGAGTTTCGAATGAACTTAATGTTCTAAACAAGAAAGAACGTAATAGCACGATTTGATTTGTCAAATTACCGGAATCACTGAGAATGGAACTATCAAGAATATATTTTTTTAATATGTTCAGAAGTTAAGCAGAATGAAAGAGTTATGTAACATGGCACATGATGACGTTATGATCTGTGAATCATCACGTTCCATTAAAACTCAGCATGACTTACTGTAATATAATCACGTTGATCAAGTGTCATTATATTATACTAACCCATGCATCAGTTCCCAACATTACTTTAATAACATTCATATTTTAAGCTCGAAAGTTTACAGAATATAGAAACTAACAGTTTCTATATGATGTAACACTGATAGCATGAAGAGATTAATGATTTCAGATAAGAATAGTTATTAAAATATCTTCAAAAATATGGAGGATATTTATAATGAAAGATAAGATAATATCTTTGAATATCTAAGATCAGAGGATGATAGAAACTATTGTCTGTAAGGGTTTAGAGTAATGAGCAATATATTCACTAAAGACCTTAGCAGACATTGAATCATTTAGATTTTTTGAAGTCAAACTTATTCTTTGTGATTTGTCCACGGCTTTCTTCATAGTTTCGCATAATCTGCTTTTCGGTACTAAATTTTCTATTGAATGTTTCCAATATAAAGATACACAGGAAGCACGAAGAGGTATATAATTTTGGACGAGAATATTTATAAAAATATCTTCAGAAATATCGAAGATATTTATGATGATAGTTTGGAATTTCTAAGTTCGATGATTGATGAGGAAGATTTTTCGCAAGATTTTAACGTGAGTATGAAGCAAGATATTCGTTGAAGGTTTCATTGGATCCAGAATTACTTGGGTTCTTTGAATATATGGTATGGTCCTTGTATTTGTCCTTGGTCTCCTTCGTGGTTAGCTCAATCCGTTTTCCAGTTCTAACTTTTCTGAGCTTTTCCAACATACTATTCTTTATCATCAAACTTTCGATGATTAAGGTCGTTTACGGTAGTCTACGGTTTCTGCTGCTTCATTCAGCTTTTTCAACATTCAGGATATTGATTTGTAGACTGAGTACTTTTCAGAATTTCATAATGACAGATCATAACTCTAAGAGATAAACGTTTTACATATAACTGTTGATGTAGATATGCTGTGAGTTTTCAAAGTACTGATTACTGATTCCCGGTAATTGGTATGACAATTCTTGTTACAAGATGCGGATGAGTACATGATGAGACTTCAATAGATAAGTATAGTGATTTGTCGGAGAGATTTAAGCCAAGGAGCAACGAGGTTGTTGGTACATTTGTTGGTAACATGGTGGAATATAAAAGGTTCCCCGGTAATAACAAAAGAGCACGCATATAAATTAAGATTATAATAAGGTTATTTCGTACGAAAAGTCGAAGTTGTCTTGTTGGAGCTGTGACAAAATTTGCTACTTTGAAAGGAATTACCAAGTTATTTTGGGTAATAATAACACTAAAGGAATTAGCACAACTATGTGTTAAACGTTTACCCAGTTTCCGAGAGTTTTTCAGATGCATAACTAAATGCATCAATCTTTTCTCCCGTAGATGAAGTGCGGTGGGTTCATCCTCTCGTTTGAGATGTTTTCAAGAATCATGAAAGATTTGAAAGTAGATTGTATTCGTCAAGATACAAATAAGGTTTAAGATGAAATCAAGTGGCAAACTTGAAGAATTGTTTAGTTTCATATGTTATAGTCAATATTTTAATTCATTTTAATTGTCCCATGTTATTAGTCCACAGTCGATAGTCCACAGTTGACAATCCAATAATTCATATATAGTTTAATATATAATATTCGAATTAATTAATACGTATCGTGACCCGTGTACATGTCTCAGACTCTATCATAACTCAAAGTATATATATTATTATAGAATCAACCTCAACCCTGTATAGAGAACTCGATCATTACTGCATATAGAGTGTCTACGGTGATTCCAAATAATATATATAGATGCGTCGATATGATATGTCAAAACCTTGTATACGTATCCCGATATTTAAAGTGCGTAAAATAAATAACAGAAATTAAATGACGGTAAATTAAATGGGTAAAGTAAATAACACAAATTAAATGACGATAAATAAAATTACGAGAATATAAATTGCGATAAATAAATTGCGATAATTAAAATGTAATACAGAATTAACAGTTAGCTAGGAACAGTTAGCTAGGATTTTGTTAGCGTGGATTCTTAACAAAATTTCATATTGTTAATTAGTCTGTTTCTAATCAATTTTTATTGTGTCCATTATTTTTTCATTATGCCACTTGTTGGATTCTGATAAATCAAAATCCAAATATGAAATTGGATGAATATGGTTATTCTGTGGTGATCGGATTTATATATTGGTGGATGTAAGTAGGATAGTAAATGACTGTTGGATCAGATCCGAAGAATGTACAGTGTAACTTATTAATGCGAAATCTAAATATTCCTCGGGTATTACCTACCCGTTAAAATATTTTCACCATTAACAGTTTGTACAATAAAAATTTTAATTACAATCTTTATAAAAACATATATACATATATATTTTCTTCAGACGTAATTATGGATTTAATGAGTCAATGTGATATTAAACTCATTAGATTTACGGCTAGAACTAGAGTACATAATCTCTAAAACATTGAAGATTACATAATCGCCATGTCGAACGAAGATAAATGATGTAAAATGATACGTAGAATGATGATTATGCTCGGGGTACATAATGAGATGTTGAGGCGTGTGATGTTGAAACTTGGGTTGTTGGTGGTACTGTTGGTGTCGGTGATTTGCTGAAGCTGGTACGTTTTGCACCATATTCTCCGAATTGATTATTCGAGCACGAAGTTCGTTGACTTATTACTCCAGGATGATTGTCGGTCAGAACGAGCGGATGAATAAGGTTCAGAATTGTGGATAGAATATAATCTTGTCGAGTTACCCTGGAAATGAGACTGAAAATGGTGTTTCGAAAAGGTTCGCCGGTAAATGCTTCAGGTTCATTGTCAAGAGGTGAATTCGGTTGGTGGAAGGGATTACCTTCTTCGTGTCTCCATTGATTTAGTAGTCTACGAACCCATCAAATGATTTGGTTGATTCATTCTAGGACACTGCTTTTGGAGCTTAGGTGAATATTCATGTCGGAATAGCTGTCGGAATAACTATCGGACTAGCTATCGAAATCTGAGGGACTCGAACTGGTGGAAGGATTCATCTCGTACGATTAGATGGGGTATTTTCGATAAGAAATAGATTATAGGATGTAAATTAGTACCCTGCAATACATAATTTACATATGTATATAATACTAAAATCCCATAAGTTACGGAGGAATCTACGGAAGCTGTCAGGCAAGGTCTATAGTAACAGATACGCTAAGATATGAGTTTGCCTATACACTATTCATGCAGTCAATGCAGTAAAACGTGTCTAGACTAAGAATGATAAGCAGATAATTTCTTAAAGATAATAAGCAGATGATTTTTGACACGAATGATAAGCAAAACTTTTGACATGCAGACACGGTCGAAGTCCAGACTCACTATTGCATCCTAACGACTTATCAGTTAGACACACTAATGCAGACCTGGTTCGCTAAGACCACCGCTCTGATACCAACTGAAAAGACCCGTTCTAATCCATCCGGACGAAGTCCATATTGATTATAAACGATTCTCAACAGTTTATTACATCGCGAGGTATTTGACCTCTATATGATACATTTTACAAACATTGCATTCGTTTTTGAAAAGACAAACTTTCATTACAACGCAAGTTAACGGCATGCATACCATTTTATAATATATCTGACTATAATTGACTTAATAATAATCTTGATGAACTCAACGACTCGAATGCAACGTCTTTTGAAATATGTAATGAATGACTCCAAGTAATATCTCTAAAATGAGCAAATGCACAGCGAAAGATTTCTTTCGTACCTGAGAATAAACATGCTTTAAAGTGTCAACCAAAAGGTTGGTGAGTTCATTAGTTTACATAAATAATCATTTCATAATTTAATAGACCACAAGATTTCATATTTCCATTTCTCATAAACATACGTCCCATGCATAGAGACAAAAATATCATTCATATGGATTGAACACCTGGTAATCGACATTCACAATATGCATATAAGAATATCCCCATCATTCCGGGATCCTTCTTCGGACATGATATAAATTTCGAAGTACTAAAGCATCCGGTACTTTGGATGGGGCTTGTTGGGCCCGATAGATCTATCTTTAGGATTCGCGTCAATTAGGGTGTATGTTCCCTAATTCTTAGATTACCAGACTAAATAAAAAGGGCATATTCAATTAGATAATCCAACAATAGAATGCAGTTTCGATTACTTGTGTCTATTTCGTAAAGCATTTATAAAAGCAGCGCATGTATTCTCAGTCCCAAAAATATATATTGCAAAAGCATTTAAAATGGGAGCAAATGAAACTCACGCGTATAAATATTGTAAAATAGTTAATAAAGCATTTGCATTTTTCTCAGCCCAAAAATGTAAAGAGTAAAAGGGATTCAAATGAACTCACGCATATAAATATTGTAAAACAGTTATTAAAACTTTGCATGAATTCACAGTCCAAAAATGTAATGAGTAAAAAGGGAGCAAATGAACTCACAGTACTGTATTTTGAAGTAAAATACATATGACGACATTGAACAATGCAAGGTTGGCCTCGGATTCACGAACCTATATCATTCATATGTATATTAATACCTATAATCGTAATCGAATAAATTTATATCTATTATTATTAATGATATAATTCTTATATTAATAAATTATATGTTAACTTATATATTTAAATAAATAAGAATTTTAATATAGTTAAGTTTTATATCATATATCTTTTTATTTAAGAAATCTTTTGTTTACATAATATAATTATAGTAATACTAGAATAGTATAATGATAAAAATAATAATTTTCTTAATAATAATATTGATAGTATTAATAACAGTTTTCATAAAAAATATATATATATATTCAAAGCAATGATACTTTTTAGTAATGATTATATTAATTTTTAATAATAACAATACTCGTTAATGATAATCATTTTAATGAAAGTGATACTATTAATAATAATACTTACGTCAATATTAATACTAATAATTATAGAAAGTGATACTAATACTAATATTATACTTATATTCTTGAGCATCAAAACATATCAATTACTATCTTTTTCATAATAACACAAGTATGTATAATACTTAATAATCATGATACTAATAATGATAATAATAATATTAATAAATATATTAATAATAATAATATGAATAAAAATGTTAATTTTAATAATTAAATAGAAAAAAATAAGAATGATATTTTTACTAGAGATTTCAATAACTATATAATAATACTTTTAATATTTATGATAAAGATAACAACAATGATAATTAATGATAATATATAAACAATAACAATAATCTTAGTTATAATACTTGTTCTAATATTAATAGTAATAACAATTAGAATAATAATAATAATGATAACAATAATATTAATAATAATGATAATAATAATAATCCAATTAAGAAAAAAATTGAAAACTACCTCCAATAAAAAAAAAAATGCCACAGCCGGGTCTCGAACCCGAGACCTCTTGCTACCCAACACCACCTCTTAACCAATGCTCCAGTTATGTTTTTCTGATTTATACTCAGTATATGTTTTATTTAACCCCTGATTTTCGAGTTCCATCTTCTTCCTCACGTATTCACATGATCCAACCAACAACCAAACTCAACTAGCAAATTCGTGATTTTACATAGGACTAGTAACAATCAGAAATAAATAAAATGAGTTCTTAAATATAAAAAAAATAACAGAACACAACTGCTGCTGTGCTGCCTTCGTAAATAAAGAAAAAAAAATTCAAATTGATTTCGAGAACGTTTTAGCCCAAACTAACAACACGAAATAGATTGTAATCAACTCCTAAAAGCTATTAGAATCGTTAATTACACTTGAAACATCATAACAAACTCGAATTTCTTGATAATCAAATCGGTTGACTTTTTACTCAAGAACTTTGACTCATAAATTCGAGCTCGATATGACGAATTGGTACCTGAGATTTTGGAGAAAGTTTGAACGAACAATTCCTAAGGTAACTGCATTTAAGGATTTGGATAATTTGTTCGATTTGAATTTTTGGCAAAAAAAAAGATGGAAACACAGAGGGACCTTCGGTTTTTTTTTTAAATATTTTGTTCTACTAAGAGATAAAAAGGATTTATAATTGATATGTGATAATGATAGCGCTACATTCAATAATTCTCCCATAGTAGAAGCTGATAGATCGATATATACAGAGAGGGATGTCGACAGAAGGATGAACCAGGTACAGAAAAATATAAAAAAAAAAAGAAAGGAGAAGGAATCTCTAACTGCTTTTGGATTTATCAATGGGTTACGTTTGATTGAGGAACATAAACAAAAAATTAAACAGTTGGAAAAAGATTGCAAACAGATTTGGATTCTTCAAATCACGCGTATGATTACTCTATTATAAATAAAATTTTTTTATATTTATATTAATACTAATACAAATACAAATATACTAATAATAATAATAATAATAATACAAGTAATAAATCACAATATTAAGAATTTTAATGGAATAAATAATAATAAGGTTATTAATGAATATAACTATAATAATACTACTTTTAATATTATAATTTATAATAATACAAATTTATGACAATATAATAGAAGTAATAATATTATTACCAATGTCAATTACTATAAAATGTGTAATAATATTATTAATAACAATAGTACTAATTATAATAATACTATATTAATTTATATATACCCACTTTCATATCTATATATTATCTATGGATAATAATAATATATCTAACTCTGATTTTTAATAATAAAAACATTAATATTATTAATGGTACTAATAATATTATTAATTATAATAATATTAATTTTATTGATAATAATAGTATTAACAATAACAATACAACAACTTACACTTATCAAATTTCATATATATGTATATTCTTTATATAATAATATTAATGATACAATTATTAGTAATGTAAATAGTGATAATAATATAGCAATTACACATGATATATTACTATTTATTATATCATATCTATCAATTACGCCATCTAATGAATCATTAATATTTATATATTATAGTATATATACTACTACTTATATCTAGAATATATATATATATATATATATATATATATATATATATATATATATATATATATATATATATATACATTTTTATTTATACTCAAATGTTCGTGAATCGTCGGCATAGTCAAAGGTCAAATGATTTTACGAAATAGTTCAATGATTTTTAAGACTCAACATTACAGACTTAGCTTATTGTGTCGAAATCATATAAAGATTAAGTTTAGATTTGGTCGGAAATATCCGGGTCGTCACATCCTCCTTATTTATGTAGTTTTGCATAATCTCCTCTAATCTCTTTGAAAGTTGAGGTGGTTGAATGTTTTGTTGAGGTTGTTGGTTGTAACCTTGGTTTTGTTGGTAGTTTGAGTTGTTTTGATTGTTGTGACTTTGGTTGTTATAGGGTTGGTTGTTGTAAGGTTGTTGATTTTGTGGTTGGTAGTTGTTGCTCCGATTTTGGTTGTAGTTTGGGTTGTAGCTTTGATTTCGGTTTTGGTTTTCCAGGTGGTGGGTTATTTTGGGTGTTGAAAGAAACTTGTCTTTGGTTTTGGTTGAAGTACCCTTGGTTTCCTTGGTAAGAGTTGTTGCCTTGGGTTGATGAACCACCTCTTTGGTAGTTTTGGTTACCCACAAAGTTAACATGAGCATCCGAATTCATTGGGATATCGTCCAAATCAATGTGATTGCATTGGTTGATTTGCGGACAATTCTTTGTAAGGTGAGGTCCATCACATCTCTCACATACGACTTGCATGGCAACAGTGGATTGTTGTAACTTCTTCAACTCCTTGCCGTAAGATTGAAATTGGTTGTTTAAGCTAGAAAGAGTAACTTGACCGTTGTCACTTTCCACTTGAGCTATACTCTTTCTTGGGAGATCCCTAGGTGAGGGATTCCATTGATAAGTGTGAATCGATATGTCTTCAAGTAACTTCTCGGCTGCATTTTGTGATTTATACATGAACACACCTCCCACGGAGGAATCAAGAATTTGCCTCGTTCTATCATTTATACCCCGATAGAAAGTATTGATGTATTCCCTCTTTGTTAAACCATGTGGTGGACACACCCTTAACATCTTCTTAAAATGAATTCATGCATCATATAGTGATTCATCACTCCGTTGAGCAAATGCATTGATCTCTATTTTAAGTCTCTCCGCCTTCGATGGTGAAAAGAACTGAGTGAGGAAAGTATCAACTAAATCTTGAAACGCTCGAATTGAATCGGAAGGTAGGTTTCTTAGCCAAATCTTAGCATCGCCTTGAAGAGAAAAGAGGAATGCCCTTAACTTGTATGCATCTTCGGTAACGTTCCTATGCTTGTAGAGATCACAAATGTCATTAAACAATTGAAGGTGCTAAAAAGGATTATCCTCCATTAAATCGTGAAATTTCACATCCTTTAACATAGTGAAGAAATTTCCTTCAACTTTCCAATGACCGGCCCCGATGGGCAGTTTCGTAATAGCCGGTGGCACCACTGTAGGTGTAACCAACCTTGCATCCCACATAGGTGTATCGTTTAGATCTACTTGTTGTTCTTGATTAACGAGTGGTGGGTTATTGGAATCACCATGACCAAATGGATTACCTTCGGGTTGTGGATTAACACCGTCCATTTCTTCAATACAAAATTGTAATACTAACCCTTTCTTCTCTTTCTTATAAACCCCATGAACATGCCTCTCCGGATCGGAAAACGGATGTTCAAACTCTTGTTCCTTTTGAGATCTCCTTTTCATACAATGTAGTACCTAGCCTTCGATTACAAAACAAACAAACACGGTTTCTCCAAACACAATAATATAATAAAAATAAGAAAAGTAACTTTTGCAAGGATGAATACTTATAAAAGGATTGAACAATTAAAAGCTTAACTTAAAGATACAACTAGCTAAGGATAGCTTGCACACATACATCATGCTTACTTGATTTCTTTTATATTTATATTTAAACGTGGACTCGACTAGGTAATAAGCATATGAGAAACAATGACTCGATAGTTGTAATTAGTAAGTTTTCCATTTAAGATTCGTCCCAAGAGAGCGGTAATTGCTAGTTCAATCGATGAAAACTCATAATCATCCTAAGGTTTGTTTGGTTGGGAGGGCTTGTATTTTGAACGTTTTAATTAACAATTATAACTAGTAACAAATAGCAAGTAACTAAATATCGAAATCTAAATCAATTAACTAAATATTGTTCACTTATTTAACCCACCCTTATGCTTGGATTGCCCCGTTTTACCCAAATTGCTATCACATTCGTTGTTGAACTATTAAATGTTTAGAATCACTACTAAACCTTAATCTAGTCACACTATGAAAACTCACATAAGCATTATGCAAACTCACATAAGCATTGTATTATAAGATCAAGTTGAATCATGAGTAGTCATTGAGATTATGCTTGGATTAAAATCACTTAAAACCCTTCAATTATCAAAATCACTTAATATAATCGAACACCACTATGTTGACTAAAGGCCAATTGAAAACTAACACAAACTAAGAAAACAATCACTTGAAATCCCCAATTTGGTTGTCTAGATCACTCAAGGTGTTGAAGCACAAATTGTTTCACTAATCAAATCACTTAGAAAAGCTAGACCATCTGTGTAATCAAAGTAAAGCCTAAAACAAAGGCATATCAATGGATCTATAGCTAACTCAATAACACTCACTCATATTTCGTTCAAACAACTTTTATTAATGATTTAGGCCAATCCTTACATTAGGGTTTCATAAATAAGCAAACACAAGTAAATTAGTTAAGCATGGCTAAATCAAATCTAAACAAAGATGAACAATCACAAACAAGATCCATATTCAACTATTACAAGTATTTAATGTAAAAACAAGAGAGTAAAGGTGGAGATTACAACCCAAATGAAGAAGGTGGAGATTACAACCCAAATGAAGAAACTAAGTAAATCCAATGCTAAGATTGCTTGAGATTTTGCTTGATCCTCCAAATTAGCCTTAATCCTCACTTGAATGATGAAATTAGGGTTATTAGGGTGAGATTAGAGACAAAAACTACAGCTCTACCTTGGAAAACCCTATCCTCTTCCTTTTATAGTTGTGAAAATTCTGCACTTAAATTAGATAAGGTGCGCCGCACCATGAAATGGTGCGCCACACCATATAACGTGAAAGGAAGGTGCGCCGCACCATATAACTTGCCAATCTTCCTGAATGTTCTGAATTTGAAATCTGTGTATCCTTTGATATGGTGCACCATTTTTGGTGTTTGGTGCACCGTACCTTGAGCCTGCACCTCCAGAATTCATATTTTATCACTTTAAACTTGCACATTTAAACTCTCTTTGCACTTTGGAGCATGCCATGCACTTTGGTTCACTAATTTGGCTAGATTTTGGTCAATTTTGCACCAATATGAGTTTTTAGCCTTGAACTGATGTATTTGCACAAATATTCAACTTTCGGGCTCAATGATCCTCAAAACCGAGTGAAATGGGGGAGATTATGCGAGGTAAAACGTGTATAAATCGAGAAATATCACGTATGTGATTGAAAAGGTTTACCATCTTTCTCTGTGTCAATATCAGTGTCTGAATCAGGTTCATAAACCATCTCATTAGGTTTAGAATCCTTTATCTTCTCAGTCTCAACGGGTTTTGGGGTAAGGATCTCATTTCTACAGCCCTCACTTGGTTTATTAATGTATTCCTGCTTAAAGGGGGTGGGCACTGTTCATAACATATACATTTTCTTCCTGGCTTCTTGGTGTAGACAATGTAGTCGGTAACATATGACATTCATTTAAAGCTATCATTCCTAGCCCTTTCACTCTCATACTTGATCTTGAACGACTCTTTCTCAGTCTTAAGGCCCTCAATCTGATACATGTACATTGTTATAGCCTTATCATTATCAATCACCGTCATTTCCAAGTCACCTATTTGATTTTGAAGGGTATGAATGATGTCCACATATTGCTTTTGTTTGTTCAGGTAATACGGGCTATCCTCACAAGCTTTCTTATTCTACCCATTCTCTATCCCAAAGTTCTTGATTTCAAGTTCAAGTTTAGGATAGTTAACACAAGTTATAGGAATCTCATTAAGCTTAGATATAATACACTCAAGTCTATCAATTTCTTGTTCAAATTCATCACATTTAGTAAATATGGGAATAGTTTTAGTGTGTACCTTATTGTTACTTGAGGTTTTATCCATGAAAGCTTAGAAACTTCTTCCTTCCCTCAGATCATTGACTTCGGCATCTGGTTATGACTCAGACTCTGAATATGTACTGTCAGAATAAACACCTAAATTCTCAGCAACATCACCATTTCTAACCAAACTATTATCGTCACCATTTCCTCCTTCTGAAACAGGATCTTCACCCTCAGCAACATTCTTCTCTTCCTTCTTAAACCAGGTTCCGCATAAAAATCTTAACCAATAGTTTCATCATCAGAAGACTCAGAGGAAACATCTGACCAATCTCTAGCTTTACGAAACTTCTTAGACAAATCCCTTCTAAGCTTTCTCTTTAAAACCTACTTTACAATCTCATCAGCTCTCTTAATCCTTGCTTCACACTTACAAACATAGCATTTACAATCACAATCTTTACCAACACAACCATCTTTCTCTCTTTTAAGCTTCTCATTTTCTATTTGTTCTTCAGATTTACCAACAAACACCACATTTGCTTGTTCACCCTCAACCTGAACTGACCAATCGTAACCCTCATCCGCATATGTAGCACTTAAGGCCTTAGGTTGACCTTCTTTCTTATTATCCTTTGAAGGCTCCTTAATTGGCACAATATATCTCTTGCTGGATTCAGTATTTTGATTATGGAATGGATTGTGAAAACCAGGCTTTGGTGGTCTAGTGCAAGTTCTATTTAAGTGCTCAAGTTCATCACAATTATGGCATCTCACTTTAGACATATCAAACCCAAACTTAGTGTTTTTTTAGACACTCAAGTTCTTCTGACCTTTCTTCTTCAAGTACTTTCTAGAGCTTCTAACCACACTACCCATTGCCCAAAAGATATCCATCCACTCAAAGCTCATCTTCATCAATTTGTTCATAATCCTCATTCTCCATGTGACCATTAATAATCTGACCACTCACCATATCATTATATGAGTTCGAAACTAAAGCAGCCTGATATCGGCTAAAAAGTCACATTTTCACCCCGGTATTAAGGCCCAAAAACAAGAAAGTTTCAAACTTTATTGGAAAAATATCCGCTTCGTCGGTTAAAATTGAAGATCAAGTAATTACGAAGATGGTGTAAAAAGAATCAAGAGAATCGGAGCTAAAACGAAAATTCTAGAGCGAAAACGGTGAAAGACAAGAAATCAAGCTACGATCTAGCGAATCAGCAAGCCAAACGGCTTGCCAAAAGGGGTGCCAAACGGCCTGCCAAGTATGGTAAATGGCCTGCCATACGCCCAGATCAAACGGGCACGTTAAACGGGATGGCCTGGCAAACGACCCCTGTAAACGGCTTGCCAAACCGCCTGTCAAACGGCCTGCCAGCCATTTGCAGGCAAATTACAAGCTTATTTAAAGGGTCTTTGTCATTCATTCCAACACACACTTTAATTCACTTCTTTCTCTCTCTTGTACAATATTAATCACACTTTCAAGGTTTTCAACTCCGTGCGGGAAATCTAGTACCCGGAGAAGAACGCCAAAGATTGTATTAGGAGCGGTCTGGCGTTTAAAGTTGTCACTTTTGTATTCGGAACTCGTTTAATCTACTGGTACTTCTATCCTTTATCTTATTATAATGTCTTCTATCATTATGTTCTGTGATGTTGTTGCCATGATTAGCGAGTAGTTATCTTTAGTGTATGCTATGATATAACCAGTTATAATGCCGAAATAATGTTATGGTCTGTGTATGTTGTCAAAATGCTTTCCGATTATGCTGTCAGTTAGTTGATTTAACGGTGATTATTTAACTTTTATGTGTTTAAGTGTATTAATTGCATACGTGATCCTTGAAGGGTTATCTAAATTAATACGGGTTAATATTAATCGATAAAAATATTTCGGATAAAGAAATACGATAAAAACGTTACGATTCGAATAACTTCAAAAACTGTTTTTCGAGCAATGAAATGCTCGGGTTTATTTTTAATAATTATTCTAATAATTATTATCTTTTAAAATATTTAATTTATTGGGTTTTTAATAAATTAAACGTTTGGTTGCGTTTTAGCGATCGGTTTAGCATTCTGGGCCTTCGGTACGTTTAAACGACACTTGAAACGGACCACGAGTAAACGCTTTTGCAAAACGAGAGCCCGGGAACCCCTAGTGGGCCCCATTCAGCCGAAACCCCCCCACTCCCCCTTTATTTTCTATTTTGGACTTGTATTGGGTTTGTGTGTGCATTAGGCCCTAACTAGGAAATATAAAAGGGCAAGTTAACTCCCATAATCCCCTAAACCATATTTTTAGTCGACACCTCTCCTCCTCTCCCTCCCTTGGTTCGCCGATCACCAACACACACACACATCACCATCAATTTTTGATTTTTAGATTAAACGTTCTACACGAAAAGTGCAATTTTCTTCGTTCTCTACGCATTGGTGTAATCAATTTAGTGATCTAAGATATATTTCTTTAAACCCTAATTGTTCTAGATCTGATTTTATTAGTGTTTGATAGAGTAAGAGGTCTATTGCTCAAATCGATACACGTTATTGTTAATTGTTATCATTAATTTGATCGTTTGATGTGATTAGGGTTAATCACGAATTTGTTTTGAATGATTACAGAAACTTGACTTTCTTGAATGTTAAATATTTTTATATAGTTAAAATCCTCTCGAAAAATTAATAATTTTAGGCTTTGGATTTGCGTATTTTCGTTTCCGTATGATTAAGATATGATTGATCGAAGTTTTGTTGTGATCTTGCCATGAATCCGAATTTTATGAGTTAATTGTTTGTGAATTATGATATAACATGTTAACTATTGTATACATGACTTAAAAACACTCAATTTAGACTAGGATATCATGCAATTTGGATTTATATAGCTCACGTTATGCTTGTTTGAACGTTCTTGAAAAACTGATTTGCTCATTATCTTGAAATTGACTTTTTAATTCATTTTCCATGAGTTTATGATTTAGGTCTTTGAATTTCTGGAAAATTCATATGTTGTAGTTATCTTTTCATCTATGCCTTGCATCATTTGAATTTGTGAAACTTGAGTAATACGCGAATCGAAATGGTAACCTGAATTCAGTCCAAATCTGTAACGTATGCACCTATAGTCTTATAGCATGAGTTGTGTTCCTTTTGAGACCTTGACCTTTTGAATAATGAAAATGTGTATGTTATGTAACTTATTTTTAGTTTATGACAAGTCGTGAAAACGGATCTACTGTGCACACTAAGGCCATAGTTATGGTGACTTCTGATTTGAGCTGAAACAGAACATCCAATTTGATTGAATTAACTGTACTAATTGGCTAAACAAAAATGTCTAGATTCTAGATATGTGGTAATTTGATTTGTTCTTGAACCATGGCCACTGACCTAGCTTGATTTTCATGTCCCTAGCTCCAGTTATAGTCAAAACGAGATTGGTGCGCAGTCAGAAACTGATTTAGTGAACTATAAATGCGTCCATTCTGAAACCCGACTTATATGCATCGTATGAGACCCTGCTATTGCTTTTTGGAAACGTTTATATGTCTAGTTAAGATCTGGAGCTTGTACCATGTATTATGTGCTATGTGATATTGTGCATTGTTTGCAACTTGTACATGAACGTTATGCTAGACGATAAACTGTGATCGCATAATTAACTAATTATGATCTGAAACGTGTTAGTTGACTAGGTTTGACATGTTGACCAACATTTGACATGAACCTACTGATGTTGACTTTAGTTAACCATTTTGACCAAGTTTGACATTTGTTTGACTTGCATGAATTAGTTGACTTTTACTTTGAAACGAGTCGAGTCGAGCAATAAGACAACTTACACTATGAAACTACTATATTATAAGACATAAATAATGACTAACCTATATACGTATACTTAGGTTTCATTACTCGGATATAAATTATACAAGTTATTTGCTTATGTTGTTCAAGAGCTATTCAAAGGTGAGTCTATAGTCCCATTTTTACTTACCATTAAATGGGATGAGAATACACGCTTATTACTTACATTTTATAAATGTTTTTATGTTGACACGAGTACTTATTATTTATTGCATATTGAGTTGTGTCCGAAAAATCACCTAGCTTGAATACTTTTATTACCTTCGGGTAAGCACAATTTAGATGGACGGATCCGTTAGGTTAGACAAGCCTCGCCCAAACAATATTAACCGTGGCGCATTTACGTTGAATATTAAATACATTCGAACAAGTGTATAACGTTTTTTTGGGGTAAAGGGAGTGTAGTGGTTTCTATACTCTGGTCATTGTTAGTATTCAGGTGCTCAGGAATTATGTAGCATTTTACAACTTCTTGTTGTGCATATTAAAATCTTGTGGTCAATGGAATTAAACTATTTTCTGATAACTGTTTTTCAGACATTGTTAAGTTATTAAACCTGTGGATTCACCAACATTATTGTTGACCTGTTTTGCATGTTTGTATTCTCAGGTCTTTAAGAGGTAAATGCTTCCGCTATGTTTGATGATATGGTCTGGCCGTGGAGTCATCATATTTTAATAAAGACAAATATTACTTTCGCATTTAAACTTTTGCATATGTTAATACTATTGGCTTGTGGTTACGATCACAATAGTGTTACTTATTTTGAGTTTGTCGACTAATGATTTGAAAGTCAAGTTTTTAATAAACTTAAATGCGATTGTTTTGAAACGTCTCATATAGAAGGCGTAACTGTAAACTGTAGGACCTATGAGTAACACGCCGTCAGATGGGAATTTGGCGGAGTGTTACAAATAGAACGTAGTTATTGGCTATGTTATTGGGAAGTCGCGAACCCCGATTCAGAGTACACTATCTGTGTCACCCCTATGTAAGAGAAGTCTATCGGATACAACGTAAGATCGACTGAGGCACACCGATTGTAGTAAGTCTATCAAGCTTTGGACTCCGACTGAGGACTCTTTCGTAGTGAAACATCTGACTAGACTCTTAGTACATTGTCGATCCCAGACCATGCTCGTGTAGTCACCAAGCATATAAACTTCGTACGTGCAAGCTGAAGCACAACGGTTGTTGTAAGCTGTACTTCTACTAAGTAAGGCCATGGAACCCGGTTAGTGCTGATTAATACACTGCACCATAACACGGTCTCAAGCATTGCACCCCGCTTGAGGGACTCTTGGTTAATTAAGAAACTGTTTGTTTAAACACATAAAGGATTGGGCCGTTAGGATAACCGAACGTGTTCATGGAAGTCAACTTGACTTGGCCATGGTGTTCTTTATGGTTGAACTCTTTTAAGGGCATAACTATCTTTTAAACCCAATCATTAACGAAAGCGTTGAAACACATCACGTCTCTCGGATATGGTAAACCCCGTATTCTATTATGCTTAAGAAAGTTTAGACCTTTGTTGATTGTTAATACGTCACTCAACCGAGTCGCTCAATTGGATGAGACATCTGAACGTGTATGCCTGTAGTCAGACTGCACGGGCGTCGGGGGTAAGGGATGTTGCTGTCTATTCAGAATATTCAAGCCTATCGCATTACCAATTGACATGTCTTACGACAGGGGCATTTAGGACCAGTGTAATGAATACAAGGTCTCTACCTAGCATTCCATAATTCCGGCAGAGTAACTGATGAAATCATAGTATGCACTTGTTTTAACCTTATCTGAATTACGAATTTTATTGCATTTACTTTATTTATCTTATAAACTAGAAAAACCCAAAATTAGGCAACCACTACTCCTTCATAACTATCTTAAGCTTTAAATATAGGTTCGATTCTACTGATATATTAAAAATACAACCCTAGGTTATACTTCCCTTACTCATAATAAGGAGTAGTACGATTTAGGCCCTGATAAATATAAATTTAAAACAGTACCCCCTCCCCCCCCCCCTTTTGGTGGCTGATTCTGACGTGTTGCGACTTAACGACATCGCACAAATAAAACCGTCTGTTTTGGTCATATCACAGCCAATGACATATCTTCTTTAATAATCACAACAGGCCTTTGCCTGATGTTGTATGTCTTCAGTACAGTTGGTTGAACCTGTTGTGTTGAATCTACAGTCTGACTTGACGGTGAATGAAAGAACCCAGTCTGAACAGGATGTGGAGAACTCTGTGATGTGTTGCATGAAACAAAAGCATTCTGTAATGGAGCATGACTTGAAGATGAAGAGAAACCAATTTCAGGAGCTTTATATAAAGTAGAATGTTGTGGTGTTCCAAGACGTCTTCTTTTAGCTTCTAATTCTACTTCATTTTCCATAAGTTTGGAAGTAAAAGTAGACAGGGTTAACGGTCGAGCTGAGGTTGTAGCCTTAGTCTGACTTTGGTCTATTATCATATCTTACTTCTCTGGCAAACCTTCCTTCAATATCTTAATAGCCTTAGCATCTGATACTTCAATCCCATAATCAGTAAGTTCAGACATAAGATGCAGGTACCTTATTAAGGTCTGTTCCAAACTCTTGGTAGGGTAAGCAACAAAGGTCTTCCACTATGTCTTCAACACTTTACCTTTAGCTGCAAGGTAGGTCTCAGTACCTTCTGTAGCAGATTGAAGAGCAGGCCAAAGAGTATGAGATATCTTGTTACTGCGAAATTGATGATAAATCTCTTTGGACAATCGCCGAGTGAGTTGAGCATAACATCTGCACTCTAGGTTATATTGTTCTCTTTCAGCAAGACTAGAAGTAGATGTTTCTTTCCTTTCATTATTAGTAGCTTCTAGCCATGCATACTCAGTCTCAATCTGTTCCCATAACCTTGAATCTAGTCCATTCATGTAAACCATAAACCGATTCTTCCAGCCCATAAAATCTTTCAAACTCTCAAATTTTGGTACTTTATTAGCAGTACCGGACTCATTCTTATATAACAATATTTTCTGAATACCAGGTGTTATCACCATAGCATAATCAAAAGTATCAAATGGAGTTGGCTCAGTTATCTTTCAAATGCAAATTAGCTTTTAAATGATACTGTTTTAAAAGACAATCGGTCGTGTGTCAAAGTCAATCGGTCGATTGAGTCACAATCGGTCGTGTGTCTCAATAGTCTAACGGCCAGCACTTCGTTACCAGAAATCAATTTGGTATTATAACTCTCACGGTCATGTGTCTAACTCCTTCGGTCGGTTGTGTAAACTCAAACGATCGATTGTGTACTCACACGGTCGGGTGACTACTTGAAACTCAAACTACTAAGAACACTCACACGGTCGACTAAGAGACAAACGACTAGATTTTACTACTCAATCGGTCTATGGAGTGGACACAAACGTTCGGGTGTGTTCTTGACAGTAGCAGGTACGAAAACTAGGGTTTTTGAAGGAAACACGATCTAGGAACCTATTTTTGACAAAACAAACCAAAGCACTAGAGACTTAAAATAACTTACTGGGAACATGATTAAACACAATAAACACTTATTATAACGTAAAAACAAGCGGATTTGACACACAAATCCTTTTTAACCAAAAAACACACTTTCAACACTTAAAAACGATTGAAAACAGACGATCCAGAGACTCCAGCTCTGATACCAATTTGTAGACGAATTAATTTAGAATCTTAGGACAGTTCTAAATTCGATCTAATGGCGAAAAACACTAGAACAAGGTTCAATCGAATAACGGGTCGTATCGGGTCGAATGAATCAAACTTAGGCTATATGCTATATTAGGACAAATCCTAAATGTGTTATTCGGTGGGTGTTGAGGGTTGGGAATGACTGGAAAGAAAGAATACGTTTTAGGGCTAATAGGGTGAGTAACCTAACAATGATGGCACAAACCCGTATATATACTATCCCCAGACATAGTCGGTCGACTGACTAGGACAGTCGGTCGACTGTCTAGGACAGTTAGTCGACTGTGTGAACTCAGTCGGTCCACTGAGTTGACAGTTTAACTATTGCAATTTAACTATTGCAATAAAACATAACACACACATATAAGTTCAATAGTCACGGTTACAATATGATCGTTGTTACATGACTTAAATTAAATATACATGTTCTACGAACTATGTATTACAAATATGCACCAACGCTATTAAGTATGAGTAATCGGAGATTAATCAGGTTTTTTATACCAATGCACAGTACCACCACGACGTAAGCTAAAAAATGAACCTACCAAACTATAACGCTGTAATCAACAACTATGAAACACAAATGTTGCTGAAATCAAACCACACAACAAACATTATGTGAAAACATATTACCACCAACAAAAAAGGTGCCCGCAACAACGAGCAACGTAGCTCTCCCCTCGCTATAACTAAAGTCATGTACTTACATGAAAATTTATTCAAATACAAATATTTATTTTTTGCGAAGAAACGAGAAATTAAATAAATGATTGTTTTTTTATGAAGAAAAATAAAAGAACCGCAAAGGAGCGAACAAATCAAACAATCCATACAACTAAGCAAACGTCTAACTAGCGACAAATCAGAGCAGAGAACCTTCTCCTAAATAAACAAACAAGAAGGAAAAAAGAAGTGATCACATAATACAAAGACAAACATATTCCATTGGAACGTGTTCTTATTAATTATTAATTGAAATATAATGAAATCCATAAAGAGATTAACATGTATGGACTCATTACTCATAGATACTCGATACATTTTGAATTTGATGGAATCTTTATTGAAAGGAAATTATCACATTACAACATGACTGGTTATCATGTGGACAACTTATAGAAGACAAACTCAAATGGAGTAGTACCAACCGAAGAAAGACGTTTAACCCCATTATGCTCATAAATGCTAACATTAAAACATGTTCCAAGACCTGAACCAGACTCGCAATGTTCTGGACAGTGTTGAATCATATAACTAGGCACTTTCGGATTTGTTGGTTTAGGGTACTCCACAACTTGAAAACACGTATTTTCATCCTCGAAACGACCACCAGTCGTAATCAAGTTACCAGGCGCCTTCGCTTCAGCATCGTTAATCGTCCAAAATGTGGATTTGGTACAGCCAGTTTTGGAATCACCAGAATCGATACCAAGAACTCGTGATGTTTTGAGGTACTTTTCATAACCAACCATAGTGAACATGAACACTCCACCTTTGTTGTCATTGGGGTCATGCACCACGTTTAATGGGCAAATTTTCTTTTTGTTATCGGTGTTGGTTAACTTGATGCGACCACCTGATGCGACAAGGCCAAGGCCGTAGCCAACGTTGTCTAAGACTTTTTTTCCGGTAGCGTCTTTTACGACAACTTCGGCAACAGATGTTATTGTGGTAAAGAAGATTGATTGTGTAGTGATGGTGAAAAGGATGATGAGAACATAACTAGAGAGTGATGTATTCATGTTAACACTTTAGATTGATGTAGTTTGTATATGTATATAAATAGTACTAATATATATTCACGTTCCATATTAATAGTCCACAGACAAAAAACACACAGTTTAAAAAAAAATGTCAAAGTACTGTACTTTTATTTCCCAGTTTTACCTTTATCTTTTTGTTTTTCTTCTTTAATCCTATTCACATATATTAAGGGCATAATAAAACTTAAACTTCTTATTATAAAAGTGAATTATTAATTTAAGATATTTCAAAATGATTTAGCGGAATATTAATATGGTGATGGAAAATCGTGTGTACTTTTAAATTTTATAAACGTAGCAGACAATTAAAATAAACATATTTTATTTTATAAAACTTTCAGTTAAACAATCACACGATTAACGGTTCCCAGCAAGATCCAATTACACCATTAATAATTGTCAAATAAATAATATCACAAAGTGGAGTTTACATATACCTTTAGCGGGTGATGCAGCATGGTAGAAACAATTGTCCACGTTTAGGTTGAAACATAGATTCAAAGTGTATGAATATCCTTATGGTTGATTCAAAGCACGTCAAACAACACCGACCGGATGCTAGTCCGTATAACCCGAAAACAATATCCATGTATTGTATTGTTAATACTGTAACTGAAAAGCAATCCGAATGAAAACTCCTTTTCTTTCGATCGTAAATATCAAGTAACTCAACTAGGAAGTTCTAGATGTATTAATTTAATAATCAACACGTGATTAATAAATTAGATGAACATCAACAAGTCTGGTACTATATATTGTTTTGAATGCGACAAAATTAAGTTTCTTTTCTTTTGTTTGTTGGCGTCACCAAGTTCTCGAATACGGCAAAACCTCCTTTTAATCTTGTACGACTATCTCTTGATTTTTAAGCCATCAAACTCCAAAACCATAAAACCATTTTATGTTTTCTTTTATTTTTGTGCCAACTCGCACCCAAAACCAAAAGAACGGCTGTACCAAAAATCTTTTATTTGTAGTTGTGAATTGTGATTACCTTTTTTTTTTTTCGGCTACCACGAAGAAAAACATATATACTTTGTATTATGAAATTTTTATTAAGCCTTAATTAAACAAAGCCCATCCAATAATTTTGTGGTATAACGGCCCATTAAATGTTTTATATTTAATTAAATCATATTTAAATAAATTATGCTTTTCGAATTATATGTTATAATTATATATCAAAATATATAATAATTGGTATCTAAATACTAAAGTGTGACCTCATAGGCCTATATATAAATGGTAGTATAGATTTGTGTTATGACGTACACACTGAAATCAACATATGGGATGAGGAGTAATATATATAAGACGTTATAAGATTGATGGCTCCAAGGTTGACTACGGTTTGTGATGCCCAAGTGGCGGGTTCAGCGTGTCCTAATCATAAGGGATTTTTCCAAGATTTGGCGGATAAGAGAATCATTCCCCAACCATCGGGTATACTTATTAGCGACAAGTCATCCAAGTTTTTGACATATTCCTTTCTAAATCGGAACGGAAAGGGGCTTCGAATCGATAAGATTGATGGAATGACGTCACGTCCGGATGAAAGAAATCAGAAGGGCGGATCGAAGGCCAATTAACTCGATTTATGTTGGTTTATTTTGATTGGTTTTCTATAGTTATTTGTTTCTTGTTGGGTTTACAAGTCATGATGTTGTGTCTCTTTTATGATTGGTGGTGTCGTGATGTGTTGTTTTTCTTTAATGTTGGTTTTGTGTTTTGGTTTTAGAGGTTCGATTGGAGTTAGCTAGGTCTAGGCTTGGTTGCGGGTTTACTATGTTTACTTTTAGCGAGCCTGTTTTTGTGACTTGGATGTACCGGTTCATTGGATCATTCATTTTTTTAAGACAAAATCGCTGAAATGGTCCCTGTGGTTTGTATCAAAATGCTGATTTAGTCCCTGTACTTTTTCTTTTGATTGATTTCATCCTCGTGGTATGTCAATGTTGCTAATTTAGTCCCTATTGCTGACGGACGTTAAAAAATTCCGTTAACTTCAATCACATGCCACGCACATGAGGGTAAAAATGTCCTTTTATCTTTTCATTTGTACAAAATTGCTGATATGATCCTTGTGTTTTGTCTTTTCTTTAAAAAAACTTCATCTTCTTCATCTACTTCACCTGCTTCAAAAACCCTCAACCAAATCTTAATCAAAGCTATAAAAATAAATCTAAATAAATCCAATCCAAAATCTAATTCAAATCGTTATCTCAAACCAAACCAAACCAAATCAAATCAAAACAACTAAATAGGTTTATATTCACATAGTCAAATCTTGAATCAAACCATAAGTCAACACACCAAACAAATTTCATAAATTCATGGGGAGTTAAAATCTTTTTGAGTTCACACTCTGTATTCAACAAGACAAATTAGTTAGTTCCATGAAACACAAGAAATCAATATCGAACGCATTACTAGGCTGACTTGGTGACTTTACTGATCAAAACTTCAAAACACCACAATTATACATATACACAAAATTAAAATATACATTGATTTATAGAATCAATAACAAACTAACATGGTAAAAGTTGATTTCTTACAGATGTGGAATAAATAGTATCAACAGTGAGGGATAAACATTTGCCAAACCATATGTGAAATGACGGAATCCAGATCTAATTTTCAGACCTGCAAATCAGAAACAAAATTTGAAAACCCGTCACACGTAGCGGATGAAACAAATCAGATCTAATTTCAGATCTGCAAACCCGTCACAGAAACAAATCATATCTAATTTCCGACGGGAACCGGCTGTTGAAACACGTCGTTTCCGACGAGATTGCCGGAGGTTAAAGGAAGAAGGTTGGCGGCGACATCGGTGACGAGCTAAGGTCACCAGATGGTGGTCCAGTGGTGGTGCAGGTACATTCGAACACAATGATTTCTATGACCCTTTTTAAGATTGAATGGTATGGTATTGTGGATCTTCATAAAAAAATTTTAAGTTACATGAAAATTGAAATGATTTTGGGTATGATTTTGATTTGCTTTTTGTTTGATATGGACTTTATGGAATTGTAATTAGAAGAAATTTAGGAAGGTTGAAGATGAGATTATATGGAAATAATTTAATTTGGGGGAAGAAGAGTAGGTGACTTAGTAATATAATAATAATAATAATAATAATAATAATAATAATAATAATAAGAAAAATAGGGAGAAAATATAAAAGACGAATTTACCCTTGTGTGCGCAGCATGTGACATGAGTTAACGGACTTTTTTAACGGCCGTAGGCCAGAGGGACGAAATTAGCAACAGTTTGCAAACCACGAGGATGAACTCAGTCGAAAAAAAAGCATAGGGACTAAATCAGCATTTTGGTACAAACCACGGGGACCATTTCAGCGATTTTGTCTTTTTTTAATGAAAGACTCTAAATTGTAATAGTAATCGTTATTTTGGAAAAAAAAAAAATTAAAGAAAAAAAAAATGGACGCGCGTTGTAAGATTTGTATATACATCAAATATATTAAAAGAATGATATCTGATTTTGAATGAATTTTGGCACGTTATTTCTGTGTCTGTGTAGTCATTATCAATACTGGCTGAGAGAGACCACTCGTTTTTTATAGTACCTCTACCAATATCGTACGTGCTAAAGGATCAAATATTCTATTTTGAGGATATACACTTAATATTTAAATTTATATTTATATATTTATGCCTAGACACTTCAATCAATTGCAAAACATGGAGATGAACATAACCAAAATTGCCGATACTAGAACTAAGATCCAAAACAATAGATGCCAATACAAGAACTAAAATCCAACACTGTACATGACTTAAGTTACTGGCATCAAGATAACGAGATCACATGTAGTCTTACTAAGGGTATGTTTGGTAAAACTAGCTGGTAGTTGGAGCTGTTAGCTGAAAGCTGGTAGCTGTTAGCTTTTAGCTGATAGCTTTTAGCTGATAGCTGATAGCTTTTAGCTGGATTGTTTTAGATATATTTAGATGTTTGGCAAAGTAGCTGGAGCTATTTTAAAAAATTGTAAAATGACATAAATGGATACGAGGAAAAAAAAAGTTAATGCATTAAATCTATATTAAGCTACATGCAAATCCAATTATAGAAAATAGAATTGATAATTTGACTAATAAACTTTTTACAAGATGTATTAACAGAACCTCTTACTTCTTAGTAAAAACACAGTGAAATAATAGTAATGAAACCAAAATGGCCTACGATCCACATGGTGACCTGGATAAAAGTAAATAATAATTATATGTCGAAAAGTAAAAATTATATTATATTATATCACACTTTAAATATCCTACAATTCACATGTACTTATGTGTGGAGGACTTGCAAAATGTAGATGGGTATCGGAGTAATTTAAGTTCCAAATGCTACTCTGTTTTTTTGAACGCTTGTTACAGTAGCGTTTACAATGAGAGCTTTTCCTACTCTTAAAAGCTATAAGCTATTTTAAACAAACGGAGCTTTTTCTTTATTAGGAGTTTTTTCACAAAAACAAAAAGCTAAAAGTTTCAAAAAGCTCCTAAAAGCTCTCTGCCAAACATAGTCTTAACACCGTATCTTGTGGACTGTTGTGGTAGTTAGGTCGACTTCCCATCTTGATGTCAAGGACACCATTAACAAGCGATACCATTTACCATAACATAGATAGGGAGTATTGTGTTAAGTATTCCGCCAATTGCTAATGCAACGGAGCCTTGGCGAATATATGTGGGTCTTATATTTTTTATTTTGTACCATTCGCTTGATTACTTGTACAATTTATATTTAATTTTTATTTTGTGGGTATTATTAAAAGATAAAGAAAGTTCAGTTAAAAAAATGTTAAATTTTTTTATGCTGATATGACATTGATGTGAGGAAAAGAAATTTTGTTAAGAGCTGTTAAAATAAGGGGTGACCTTAATGGAAAGATCGATAACGGTCATATAATCACTGGGTATAACGGTCATATAATCACTGAGTGTAATAATAATACTCTGTAATACATATACTTAACTTTATAACATGAATGTAAAAAAACATTATATGTTTATCCATTTAAAGTTGAGATCCAACAAAATATAGACTAGATGAACATGGAATTTATTGTTTACTTTTTATTAGTAATGATATGATATATGATAATGATCAATCTGATATATGATATTTAACATGTTTTTTTTCTTCCTTAATTAGATACATACTATTGGTGGTGTAAATTTTTCGTCATTTCTTCAATCTTAGTATGAAAACGACATCCTAGACCAAATTTACAGACCCGCCCCCTCAACTATCGAAACGTAATATTAGAGGTCTCAATTTAAAGGCTACTAGAAATCTCATTGGGAGGGAAACGATTCACTCGAATTTGCGATAATGGGATTAAGTTTAGTAAAATTGATAGGTTTTTGATCTCGGAAAAGTTCAATCTCATTTGGGGTGACCTCTCGGCGTTAACTTTGGAGCGTAAACTTTCAGATCACTGTCGTATTGTTTTAAGGAATAAAGAGATTGACTTCGGCCCAAAACCCACAAAGGTATTCGATGAATGGTTGAATGCAGATGGTGCGGGTAAAATTATAGAAGATTCATGGAATATAAGTGTTGAGGGTACGAGGTCTGATTGTATTTTCCGAAAGAAATTGAAGAATGTGAAGATTGCCTTAAAAAATGGTGGCATAAGACTTTCGGGCAGGTTGACTTGGAAATAGATGATCTTAAAAAGGTCGCGACCCAATGAGAACTTCTAGCTGAAAATAGACAGTTAACACCTGAAGAACGAGAGACTTGGTTAGACACAAGAAGGAAATGGTTTGAAAAGGAAAAAGTGAAGGCAAATATGGCTAAACAAAAAGCTCGGGTTCAATGGATCCTCGAAGGAGACGAAAACACCAAATACTTTCACTCGGTAATATGAAGAAGGTACGCGAAACGTAATATTAGAGGTCTCAATTTAAAGGGTAATTGGTGTGAAGATCCAATGAAAATAAAGCAAGCGGTCATTGAGCATTATAGTGGTCTGTTCAAGAAAGTGAATTTAAACAAAATGAGATTTGATGGTAGCGCAAATCAGTGCCTCCCCAAGCAGCTTAGTACCGAGCAGGCCACGTCACTTGAAAGTGCCTTTTCTGAAACAGAAGTCTTAGACGCTATCAAGGAACGTAGTTTCTCCAAAGCGCCAGGGCCGGACGGATTTAATTTCAAGTTCTACAGGCTTCATTGGGATTTAATCAAACACGATCTTCTAAGGGCTCTAAATTGGTTTTGGGACAAATGTGAAATTTCAAAGGGGTGCAATGCATCCTTTGTCACACTTGTCCCAAAAAATTCGGATCCTCTTGTTTTGAATGATTTTCGGCCAAATAGCCTAATAGGAAGCTATTATAAGATATTGGCAAAAATATTCTCAGTTCGCATCAGAAAAGTTATCCCTTTCCTTATCGGACACGAGCAAAATGCCTTTGTAAAAGGCAGGTTCATACTTGATGGTACTCTTATCGCAAATGAAGCAATTGATTACCTTACAAAAAATAGAAAGAAAAGTCTCGTGTTTAAAGTGGATTTTAAAAAGCGTTTGATTGCTTAAGTTGGGATTTTTTGTTGGATATAATGGAGAAGATGGGCTTTGGCGAGCGGAGGAGGAAATGGATACACGCTTGCCTTAAGTCAACCTCCATATCGATACTTGTCAACGGTTCACCGACATGTGAATTTAGCATCGAAAGAGGTGTCCAAGAGGGTGATCCTTTATCACCCTTCTTATTTATTATTGCGGCTGAAGGACTAAATCTTCTTACTAAAAAGGCGGTATGTGAGGGATTGTATAAAGGTGTTGAATTGGAGCAGACAAGATAGTACTATCACATCTCCAATATGCAGACGACTCGTTATTTCTTGGTGATTGGAGTAGGCAAAACTTTTCGAATCTTATGAAACTCCTTAATTGCTTCGAGAAGGTGTCGGGTCTGAAGATTAATTATCATAAGAGCCTGATATATGGATTAGGGGTACCCTCGAGTGAAATTGGACATATGGCCCTTCGTTTTGGTTGCAAAGTGGGTGAATTCCCATTTACCTATGTAGGGTTACCGATTGGTAAAAACATGAATCCGGTAGAAAATTGGAATCCCGTCATCGATAAATTCAATGCTCGGCTTGCAAATTGGAAGGCGAAAACGATCACTTTTGGTGAAAGGTTAACGCTTGTTAAGTCGGTCCTTAATAGCTTACCACTATATTATTTCTCCCTCTTTCGTGCTCCCTTAAGTGTTATGTATACGTAGAAAAAAATTTTGGGCCGGGTCGGGCGAGAGTTCTAAATTAATTTCGATCAAATGTGAAGACTCTCTTTTACCGTATGGTGAAGGGGGCCTAAACATTGGATCACTTCGAGCAAAAAACCTCGCTCTTTTAGGGAAATGGATTTGGCGGGCCAAAACCGAGCCAAACTCATTATGGGTTAATGTTATAAAAAGCATACATGGTTCTAATGAGCTACTTTTTCCTTTGGACCCTAACGGATCACAAGGGAAACGTGGTGTTTGGGTTAACATCTTACGTGCAGGCATTGACATCGAGAAATGTGCAATTAACTTTAGCAGCTCTTTTAAAAAGCAAATCGGCAGTGGAGCAGGTACTTTATTTTGGGACGAACCTTGGCACTGTGACACTCCATAAAAACAAAGTTTAGTCGACTATACCATTTAGAAGCAGACCAGCAGGTTTCGGTACAAGAGAGGATAAGATGGACAGGTGATTCGTGGCAGGCAACATGGAACTGGAAGCGTGAATTATTTGGACGTGCAGATGGCTAACTGGAGGCTCTTGAATCCCTACTGACTTCACACCGAAAACGGGACAACGAAAGGGACATGTGGCTTTGGACTTTAGCTTCAAATGGAATTTTTACAACAAAGAAACTATCAAATATTATTGGTAACTGTTTGGGGACGAACAACAGATCATGTGATGCTACAATTCGGAATAATCTCATGCCTTTGAAAGTCGAAATATTCATATGGAGGGTTTTAAGAGGACGTATTCAAGTCCGTACCAAACTAGAGAAAATAGGTATGGACTTGGACTCCATTCGATGTCCGCTACGTGATGACGATATTGAGACAATTAATCACTCAATGATTTCTTGTCGACATTCGATGGAATTATGGGAAAAGGTGTACAAGTGGTGGAACTTAGGACCGGTCTCAAATTTGAGTATTAATGAAGCTTTTCGTGGAAATTGCAACCGCTCTTTATCACCTCTAGGTTAGAAGATATGGCAAGCGCTTGAATGGACGTGTGGCTATTTAATTTGGAGTAACCGCAATTGAAAGACCTTCACAAACAAGTTTTAGAGTGGACCGACCGCTTTAATGGAAGTTCAACTAAAATCGTTTGAGTGGATATCTCGACGTCTCAAAAATAAGAAGATCAAGTGGTTAGAATGGCTTCATAATCCTATTGTGTTTTGTCTTAATTAGGGTCCTGTAACCATTTTAAGTTTTTTAAGTTGCTACCTCTGCAACGTTCATTTTTTTGTCCTTGTAATGCAGCTCCAGATTTATTTGTAACTGGGCTGTAGGTTTACTGTGTATTGGGCTGTGTAGTGACCCGAACTTTTCCATGTTTATATATATTAAATGAAATTGTTATTTACATGATTAAGTGTTTCCAACATGTTAAGAAATCAAACTTGTTAAGACTTGATTAATTGAAATAGGTTTCATATAGACAATTGACCACCCAAGTTGACCGGTGATTCACGAACGTTAAAACTAGTAAAAACTATAAGATGTCATATATATATGGATATATATATATATATATATATATATATATATATATATATATATATATATATAGTTAACATGGTATTATGATAAGTAAACATATCATTAAGTGTATTAATAATGAACTACATATGTAAAAACAAGACTACTAACTTAAGGATTTCGAAACGAGGCATATATGTAACGATTATCGTTGTAACGACATTTAATTATATATATATATATATATATATATATATATATATATATATATATATATATATATATATATATATATATATATATATATATATCATATTAAGATATATTAATACATCATAATATCATGATAATGTAATAATTTAACATCTCTTTAGATATAATAAACAATGGGTTAACAACATTTAACAAGATCGTTAACCTAAAGGTTTCAAAACAACACTTACATGTAACGACTAACGATGACTTAACGACTCAGTTAAAATGTATATACATGTAGTGTTTTAATATGTATTCATACACTTTTGAAATACATCAAGACACTTATCAAAGTACTTCTACTTAACAAAAATACTTACAATTACATCCTCATTCATTTTCATCAACAATTCTACTCGTATGCACTCGTATTCGTACTCGTACAATACTCAGCTTCTAAATGTATTTACTATTGGTATATACACTCCAATGATTAGCTCTTAGCAGCCCTTGTGAGTCACCTAACACACGTGGGAACCACTATTTGGCAACTAGCATGAAATATCTCATAAAATTACAAAAATATTAGTAATCATTCATAACTTATTTACAAGTAAACAAAATTACACATCCTTTATATCTAATCCATATACCAACGGCCAAAAACACCTACAAATACTTTCATTCTTAAATTTTCTTCATCTAATTGATCTCTCTCAAGTTCTATCTTCAAGTTCTAAGTGTTCTTCATAAATTCTATAAGTTCTAGTTTCATAAAATCAAGAATACTTTCAAGTTTGCTAGCTTACTTCCAATCTTGTAAAGTGATCATCCAACCTCAAGAAATCTTTCTTATTTACAGTAAGATATATTTCTAATACAAGGTAATACTCATATTCAAACTTTGATTCAATTTCTATAACTATAACAATCTTATTTCGAGTGAAAATCTTACTTGAACTTGTTTTCGTGTCATGATTCTGCTTCAAGAACTTTCAAGCCATCCAAGGATCCTTTAAAGCTAGATATATTTTTCTCATTTCTAGTAGGTTTACCTACTAAAATTAAGGTAGTAATTATATTCATAACATCATTCGATTCATACATATAAAACTATCTTATTCGAAGATTTAAACTTGTAATCACTAGAACATAGTTTAGTTAATTCTAAACTTGTTCGCAAATAAAGTTAATTCTTCTAACTTGACTTTTAAAATCAACTAAACACATGTCCTATATCTATATGATATGCTAACTTAATGATTTAAAACCTGGAAACACAAAAAATACCGTAAAACCGGATATACGCCGTCGTAGTAACACAGCGGGCTATTTTGGGTTAGTTAATTAAAAACTATGATAAACTTTGATTTAAAAGTTTTTCTTCTGGGAAAATAATTTTTCTTATGAACATGAAATTATATCCAATAATCATGGTTAAACTCAAAGTGAAAGTATGTTTTCCAAAATGGTCATCTTGACGTCATTCTTTCGACTGAAATGACTACCTTTACAAAAACAACTTGTAACCTGTATTTCCGACTATAAACTTATACTTTTTCTATTTATATTCATAAAGTTAAGTTCAATATGAAACTATAGCAACTTGAAACACTCAAAACGGATTTAAAACGAAGAAGTTATGGGTAAAACAAGATTGGATAATTTTTCTTGTTGTAGCTACGTGAAAATTGGTAACAAATCTATATTAATCATATCCTAGCTAACTCATATTGTATTATACATGTATTCTAATATTTTATGTAATCTTGGGATACCATAGACACGAATACAATGTTTTGACATATCATATCGACCCATCTATATATATATTTCGGAACAACCATAGGCACTCTATATGCAGTAATGTTGGAGTTAGCTATATAGGGTTGAGGTTGATTTAAAAATATTATATATACTTTGAGTTGTGATCTAGCCTGAGGCTTGTATACACGAGGTCGTGGATTGATTCAAGATAATATATATTGCTTTATTTTCTGTACATCTAACTGTGGACAACTAGTTGTAGGTTACTAACGAGGACAGCTGACTTAATAAACTTAAAACAGCAAAACGTATTAAAAATGTTGTAAATATATTTTGAACATACTTTGATATATATGTACATATTTGTTATAGGTTCGTGAATCGACCAGTAGCCAAGTCTTACTTCCTGATGAAGTAAAACTCTGTGAAAGTGAGTTATAGTCTCACTTTTAAAATCTAATATTTTGGGATGAGAATACATGCAGTTTTATAAATGTTTTACAAAATAGACACAAGTAAATGAACATTTTTGGGATGAGAATCTATGTATGGGATGTATATTGAAATATGAAATCTTGTGGTCTATTATTACGATTTGATAAATATAGGTTATACCTATAACTCACCAACATTTTTGTTGACGTTTAAAGCATGTTTATTCTCAGGTAATTATTAAGAGCTTCCGCTCTTGCATGCTATTATATGGACAAGATTTGGTGTCAGCATGCTTGTATAATATTGTTTAAAACTGCATTCGAGATTTATTTTGTTGTAACATATTAATATTTGTAAACCAATATGTATTGGTAGTGTGTAAGTGTGATATTTGTTAGATTATCATTTCTGGATAATCTAAGTGGTGTCTTGTTAACCTTGTCGATAAAATAAAGGTTATGGTTTGTTTTAAAAACGAATGCAGTCTTTGAAAAACGTCTCATATAGAGGTCAAAACCTCGCAACGAAATCAATTAATATGGAACGTTTATAATCAATATGAACGGGACATTTCAGTTGGCATCAGAGCTGGTATAACGCCGTCCATGTGTGGCGGGTTAGTCGTAAAGGAGGTTCTCACAGTGTTACCTGTGACGAAGCATTGGCTCTTACTCCCTGCAATCCCTTACGAGGGTTGGCAATAGCCGAGAGGCAGGTGTGACGACCCGGGAATTGCCAACTAAATTTAAACTTAATCTTTATATGATTTCGATACGATAAGCAAAGTATGTAATGTTGAGTCTAGAAAATTTTGAAACGACGTTCATGTATTCAATTACCCCTCGACTATTTCCAACGATTCACGAACCATTATATTTAACTTGATATACATATATATAATCATATGATATATAAGTTGTAATTAAAGACATTAACAAAATATTAAATGCATAATACTTTACATGAATGTAATTGTTTCAATATATTTTTTTTCGATGGAATTTAAAAGATAAAATCAAATGATTGAATTATCTAATACATTATGATAAGAATACGGGTCTCTGTTACGAGTTCCACGTTGATTTGAGAAATAGATCCTTTTAAACAATATTTGGACTCATTAGTAAAGTGTTATATATATGAGGACAAAGTGTCAAATAACGAGAATTAGACAAAGGTTAGTGGAAGACTAAAATTCATAATAATCAATGGATTTAATTTCAAACGTATGAAAGCGTTTTTCGATATAAAAGGACTTAATTATTTTAAAGAACGTGAAATGAAATATTGATTGTTAGATATATAAATAACATACAACGTGTATTTAAAATGTTTTTATATATATATATATATATATATATATATATATATATATATATATATATATATATATATATATATATATATATATATATATATATATATATATATATATTAATTTTATGATTTCAAAAGATATTAATTACACAATAGTAACACTCAAATGAATATATTATATAATTAGTAAATATAACATAAATAATAATTCATAATAATATGTATAAGTTAAAAAAATAGTTATTATAGTAATATTACTTTCAATATTAATATCAAAAACTAGTAATTATAAATATAACCTACTAATATGAAACTTGATATATATATATATATATATATATATATATATATATATATATATATATATATATATATATATATATATATATATATATATATATAAATTGTTATATTACTAATAATATTATTATCGTTAGTAATTAGTATAGTACTATGATGATTATTATTAATTATTATCATTTTTATTATATCATCATTACTTGTATTATTTTGGTGTTATTATTATTATAAATATTATATTATAATATTATTATTATTATTATTATTATTATTATTATTATTATTATTATTATTATTATTTCTTTTATAAATATAATTACCATTATTATTAAAGTAATTATTAATAATAACATATAAATAATACAATTTGTCAATAATATTGCTAATGATTACTAGTATTATTATCATAATTGTTAATGTTATTACTAATTATTATCATTATGATTTATAAAGTTATTATTAATAATATTAATCTATTTAATTATTTATTTATCAATATTAAAAGAAAACCATATACAAGAACTAGGAACCAAAATCTGTTTCCTGTAATTGTCGAACTATTTCTTCTTTTTAGAATTCGTACCATTTACCAATTCAATCAATAGAACACTCCAAGATTCAACTAGCACTCACAATCAACTTTATATATTTTTTTTATTTATTCTACTTTCTGTATAATTATTGATGACTACAAATTGTATTGTAATCGACTAAATGAAATTGATAAGTAATCCATCCCACCTTACAGTTTCAACTATCATTTTCCAATACCTTTTACAGCTCTCAATTTATCGATTTTTTTTAAAAAAAAAATAAAGGAAGAAAGTTCTGTTCTCTGTTCTTGAGTTCGCAGGGTCAAAATTCGAATTCGATTTCAATTTTAAAAATTAAAAATGCAGTCTTGTTAGGATTATCTTACCAAAACTATCTTCAAAGTTTCAAGTTTTAATTCCTCAAAACAAGAACGAATTCACGGGTCAAAGGTATTTTCTAAAAAGTCAAAGACACGTGTTCATCCCCAAATTTGATTTCGTTTTGAGGTTTCTGTTAAAATTGATAATTTATAAAGATCATATGAATGAATTCCAGCCTAAGTCATGTTATAATCAAGGCCTGAAAATTCCTCAAATCCATAATCAATAAATTTTTTTTTTTAAACCTTGAAGAACAGTCAGCGAAGCTGCTGCTGCTCTTTTGATTTTTTTTTTGTTTTAATTAACTCGATCGATCTCTTATTGTTCCTGTTTCATTTACAACTCTAGATTCAAATCAAATTCGTTTTCATATCAGTCTGGTCGATTTGTTTTTTTTTTAGAAGAAGAAAAAATAGGAAACAGAAAAGGATACCGTTTATAATTAATTGAATCTGGTAAATAACAGATAAACAAACCAGCTCAGTTGGTTAAGCGTGTTTACGGGTTAAGGAGTGGTCGCGGGTTCGAGTCCAAGCATGGACTTTATTTTTTTTGGGACTCATTTTATTAAAGGTAGTCTCTAATTTTATAATTATAATTATAATTATTATTATTATTATTATTATTATTATTGTTATTGTTATTGTTATTATTATTATTGTTGTATTTAGGATTATTATTATGATAATGAATAAGTTAGAATAATTATTAGATAAAATTATGATTATACATATACATAGATTATTAATATAAATATGTTTATAAAGATGAGTAAACTTATAATTATGTGTTGATGCAAAGATAAAATATTATTAACATTAATATCATTAACTTATTATTATTACTATTATCATTAATATTATTACTATTATTATTATTATAAATTATTGATTACAAAAGACAATGAATAAAACTAAAGTAAATATATGTAAATGCTAGTAATTGTAATATTAGAAATTTTGAAGAAATTAGGATTATGAGAACGATATGTATGATATTAATAGAGAAAATCATCAGTATTGACAATAAATGATATTAGGATAAGTATGAAATTTATTTATGTTCATGGATTATATATGTACGTATAACACAGCTTTAAAACTTTAGTATAAGTATTATTACTAATATTATCATAAGTATCATTTCATAATTATTAGGAATATTATTATTATCAACAAAAATATTATTGATATTATCATTATTAATATTAGTATGATTATCATTAATAGTATTGTTATTATTAAAAACTATTATCATTATTATTCTTTTTACAAACATTATTATTTTGTTATTATTAAAACTATTAATATTATTATTATCCAGTACTATTTATATCATTATTATCAAGCTAATATTATTTATGGAAATAAAAGTTTTTAAATGACGTTGTTAAAGTTATAAGTATTAAAATAAAGGGTGTAGATATAAAATTTATAATTAAATTACATAACTTAACTATATTAATAATTATATACATTTATATAATATGAAAATATATAAATAATTAATAAAACTTACGAATTATTAAATATATCAAGTACATCACTAATAATAATATACAAACTTATTCGATTACAAATATGTGTATTAATAAATATACAAACAATATAGGTTCGTGAATCCAAGGCCAACCCTGCATCGTTCAATGTCGTCATATGTATTTTTACTACAAAATACAGTATGGTGAGTTTCATTTGCTCCCCTTTTTACTCATTACATTTTTGGGCTGAGAATACATGCAAATATTTTATTAACTGTTTTACAATATTTATATGTGTGAGTTTCATTTACTCCCTTTTTAAATGCTTTTGCAATATATATTTTTGGGACTGAGAATACATGCGCTGCAAGAAATAGACATAAGTGATCGAAACTACATTCTATGGATGGATTATTAAACCAAATATGCCCCTTTTTAGTCTGGTAATCTAAGAATTAGGGAACAGACACCCTAATTGACACGAACTCTAAAGATAGATCTATCGGGCCCAACAAGCCCCATCCAAAGTACCGGATGCTTTAGTACTTCAAAATTTATATCATGTCCGAAGGAGGATCCCGAAATGATGGGGATATTCTTATATGCATTTTGTGAATGTCGGTTACCAGGTGTTCAATCCATATGAATGATTATTTTGTCTCTATGTATGGGACGTATGTTTATGAGAAATGGAAATATGAAATCTTGTGGTCTATTAAAAGTTATGAAATGATTATTTATGATAAACTAATGAACTCACCAACCTTTTGGTTGACACTTTAAAGTATGTTTATTCTCAGGTATGAAAGAAATCTTCCGCTGTGCATTTGTGCATCTTAGAGATATTACTTGGAGTCATTCATGGCATATTTCAAAAGGCGTTGCATTCTAATCGTTGAGTTCATCAAGATTATTATTCAGTCAATTATAGTAAGATATATTATGAAATGGTATGCATGTCATCAATTCTTGATGTAATGAAAGATTGTCATTTCAAAAACGAATGCAATGTTTGTAAAATGTATCATATAGAGGTCAAGTACCTCGCGATGTAATCAACTGTTGTGAATCATTTATAATCGATATGGACTTCGTCCGGATGGATTAGGACGGGTCTTGACAGTTGGTATCAGAGCGGTGGTCTTAGCGAATCGGGTCTTGCATTAGTGAGTCTGGACTTCGACCGTGTCTACATGTCAAAAGTTTTTCTTATCATTTCGTGTCAAAAATTACTTGCTTATCATTCTTAAAGAATCACTTGCTTATCATCCTTAGTCTAGACACATCTTATTGCATTGATTGCATGATTAATGTATAGACAAAATTCATATCTTAGCATATCTGCTAATTCATATCTTAGCGTGTCTCTTATTGTTACCTTTGCCTGACAGCTTCCGTAGATCCCTCCGTAACTTATGGGATTTTAGTATTATATATGCATATGTAAACTATGTATTGCAGGGTACTAAATCTACATCCTATAATCTATTTCTTAAAAAAAATCCTTCATCTGATCGTACGAGATGAATCCCTCAACCAGTTCGATTCCCTCAGATTCCGATAGTTATTCCGATAGTTATTCCGACAGCTATTCCGATATGGATTTCCACTCGAACTCCGAAAGCAGTATAACCAGAATGAATTAACCAATAAGCCATCCTCAATTCATCTGATGAGTTCGTAGTCGACTTAATCAATGGAGACGCGAAGAAGGCGATCCTTTTCACCAACCGAATTTATCTCTTGGCGATGAACCTGAAGCACTTATCAGCGAACCAGTCCGAAACACCATATTTACCCTCAATTCCAGGATATCTCACAATGATTGTATGATATCCCAAAAATTCCCAACCTTATTCATCCGCTTGTTCCAATCGACAATCATCCCGGAGTAATAGAAGAAGTCAACGAGCTTCGCACTTGAGTAATTAATCTAGAAAATATGGTGCAAAACGTACCAGCTTCAGCAACATCACCAGCACCAGCAGTACCACCAACATCAATACTAGTACCATCAACAATCTATACCTCAACATCTCGTTTTATACCTCGAGTATAATCATCGTTCTACGTATCGTTCTACATCAATTATCTTCGTCCTTCATGGCGATTAAGTAATCTCTAATGTTTTAGAGATTATGTATTTTAGTTTTAACGATAAATCAAATGAGATTAATATCATATTAACTCATTAAATCCACGACTTACATCTGAAGAAAATATATATGTATATATATTTTCATAAAGATTGTAATTTGAAATTCTTTTGTACAAACTATTAATGGTGAAAATATTTTAACGGGTAGGTAATGCCCGAGGAAATATTTAACTTTCATATTAACATGTTATACTGTACATTATTCAAATCCGATTCAACAGTCATTTACTATCCTATTTACATCCACCGATGCATGTATCCGTTCACCACAGAATAACTATTTTCATTCAAAATTTCATATTGGATTTTGACCTATCAGAACCCAACAAGTGGCATAATGAAGAAAAACATTTGACAAATAAAAATTTGTTAGAAACAAACAATTTAACTATGAGAAATTTTGTTAAGAATCCACACTAACAAAATCCTAGCTAACTGTTCCTAGCTAACTGAGTACATTTTATTTATCGCAATTTAATTATCGCAATTTATATTCTCGCAATTTTATTTATCGTCATTTAATTTCTGTTATTTACTTTACGCACTTTAATTATTGTCATCTAATTTCTGTATTTATTTTACGCACTTTAAATATCGGGACACGTATACAAGGTTTTGGCATATCATATCGACGCATATATATATATTATTTGGAATCACCATAGACACTCTATATGCAGTAATGATCGAGTTCTCTGGGTCATGATACGTATTAATTAATTCGAATATTATATATGAAAATGAATTATTGGACTGTCAACTGTGGACTATCGACTGTAGACTAATAACATTGTACAATTAAAATGAATTAAATATTGACTATAACATATGAAACTAAACAATTCTTCAAGTTTGCCACTTGATTTCACCTTAAACCTCATTTGTATCTTGACGAATACAATCTACGTTCAAACCTTTCATGATTCTTGAAAACACCTCAATCGATATGATGAATCAACCGCACTTCATCTACGGAAGGAAAGATTTATGCATATAGTTATGCACCTGAGAAACTCTCGGTAACTGAGTAAAAGTTTAACACGTAGCCGCGTCAGATCCTTTGGCATTTATTAGCAAAAGTAACATTGCGATCCCTTTTCAAGGTAGCCAATTTTGTCACAGCTCCAGCAAGTCAACTTCGATTTTTCATTCGAAGTAGCCTTACTATAATCCTGATATATACAATTACCCTTTTGATACCGGAGAATTCTTTTATATTCCACCATATTACCAGCAGACATACCAGCAACCTCGTTACTTCTTGGCTTAAATCTCTCTGACAAATCATTATATTTATTCATTGAATCCCTATCATATACTCATCCACATCTGGTAACTAGAACTGCCATACCAATTACCGGGAATCAGCAATCAGTACTTTGAAAACTCACAGCATATCTACATCAACAGTTATATGTATGACATTTATCTCTTAGAATTATGATCTCTCCTTCTGGAATTCTGAAAAGCACTCAGTCACAAATCAATACTCTGAATATTGAAAAAGCTGAACCGTAAACGATCATAATCATCGAAAGTTTGATGATAAAGAATAGTATGTTGGAAAAGCTCAGAAAAGTTGGAACTGGAAAACGGATTGAGCTAACCATGAAGGAGACCGAGGACAAATACAAGGACCATACAATATATTCAAAGAATCCAGGTAATTCTGGATCCGATGAAGCCTTCAAAGAATATCTTGCTCTGAAGTCATGTTAAAATCTTGCGGAAAATCTTTCTCCATCAACCATCAAACTTAGAAATTCTAAAATATCATCATCAATATCTTTGATATTTCTGAGGATATTTTCATAAATATTCTCATCCGAAATTATATACCTCTTCGTGCTTCCTGTGTATCATTATATTGGAAACATTCAAAAGAAAATTTAGTATCGAAAAGCAGATTATGCCAAACTATGAAGAAAGCCGTGGACAAATCACAAAGAATAAGTTTGACTTCAAAGAATCCAAATGATTCAATGTCTGCTAAAAAGTCTTTAGTGAATATCTTGCTCCTTACTCTAAACCCTTGCAGACAATAGTTTCTATCATCCTCTGGTCTTAAATATTCCGAGATATTATCGTATCTTTCATTATAAATATCCTCCATATTTCTGGAGATATTTTTATAACTATTCTTATCTGAAATCATTAATCTCTTCGTGCTATCAGTATTACATCATATAGAAACTGTTAGTTTCTATATTCTGTAAACTTTCGAGCTTAAAATATGAATGTTATTGAAGTAATGTTGGGAACTGATGCGTGGGTTAGTATAATATAATGACACTTGATCAACGTGATTATATTACAGTAAGTCATGCTGAGTTTCTAATGGGACGTGATGATTCACAGATCCTAACGTCATCACGTGCCATGTTACATAACTCTTTCATTATGCTTAACTTCTGAACATATCAAGAAAGTATATTCTTGATAGTTCTATTCTCAGTGACTCTGGTAATTTGACAAATCAAATCGTGTTATTACATTCTTTCTGGTTTAGAACATATTATTTATTCGAAACTCCATACTTACGAATTCTGGACCATTACAAGAGGTGTCCAATCGTAAAAAGAAGAAACGAAGGGACAAAGCTCCAAAAGAAATAGAAATTGGAGTATAAATCGCAGCAAAGAGGAAGGAGTATTAACTGTGAATGACAATGATTATAGAAAACAGATATAGGGACATTGAAATATAAGGAAAGGTATAAAGCCCGATAACAACACCTAAATTACAAACCATGTATATCAATGTTTATCGCAACATAAAGACACGGGAGAATTATAAGTACTATAACCCCAAGGGCAAAGAAGAAGTAAGCAGATTCCTCTGGTGGAAGTTGGAAAAGAAGAATAATTGTTGCGATAATAAGGATGAGGACAAGGATCAGAACCGGATTAAGCATTATTATAACCTTTTGGATATATGAACTGAGAAAGAAGGTATAGAAGTGGTGGAAACTAAGGGAATGGAAAAGGTAAATTTATAATGGAAATATCAGACAGAGTAATCGAGGCAGATCACCGTATTTAATTATAGAGATCTTAATTCCCTTATTCGCCGAAGAATCAAATCTTTCAGATTTCGAAAATTTTCTTAAAATCCCTTGAATTCCGGAATTCAAGGAAGACAACGTCAAAAGCTAAGACGCACCTTATCTTCTAAAATCAACCGTGACTACGTCAAAGGTTAAGATGAATCTTTCCTTTCCTATTTCACTCTTTGGTGATAGCTTCATTCGTATTCTTCGAATAATATAATTATTTTATCCATATTACTCAATGATGATAAAACTCAAGTTATCAACTCATATTCGTCATGAAAACATTTTTATTATTAGCCATGACCACCTCACTCAAATTTCGGGACGAAATTTCTTTAACGGGTAGGTACTGTGACGACCCGGGAAATGCCAACTAAATTTAAATTTAATCTTTATATGATTTCGATACGATAAGCAAAGTATGTAATGTTGAATCTAGAAAATTTTGAAACGACGTTCATGTATTCAATTACCCCTCGACTATTTCCAACGATTCACGAACCATTATATTTAACTTGATATACATATATATAATCATATGATATATAAGTTGTAATTAAAGACATTAACAAAATATTAAATGCATAATACTTTACATGAATGTAATTGTTTCAATATATTTTTTTTCGATGGAATTTAAAAGATAAAATCAAATGAATGAATTATCTAATACATTATGATAAGAATACGGGTCTCTGTTACGAGGTCCACGTTGATTTGAGAAATAGATCCTTTTAAACAATATTTGGACTCATTAGTAAAGTGTTATACATATGAGGACAAAGTGTCAAATAACGAGAATTAGACAAAGGTTAGTGGAAGACTAAAATTCATAATAATCAATGGATTTAATTTCAAACGTATGAAAACGGTTTTCGATATAAAAGGACTTAATTATTTTAAAGAACGTGAAATGAAATATTGATTGTTAGATATATAAATAACATACAACGTGTATTTAAAATGTGTTTATATATATATATATATATATATATATATATATATATATATATATATTAATTTTATGATTTCAAAAGATATTAATTACACAATAGTAACACTCAAATGAATATATTATATAATTAGTAAATATAACATAAATAATAATTCATAATAATATGTATAAGTTAAAAAAAATAGTTATTATAGTAATATTACTTTCAATATTAATATCAAAAACTAGTAATTATAAATATAACCTACTAATATGAAACTTGATATATATATAAATTGTTATATTACTAATAATATTATTATCGTTAGTAATTAGTATAGTACTATGATGATTATTATTAATTATTATCATTTTTATTATATCATCATTACTTGTATTATTTTGGTGTTATTATTATTATAAATATTATATTATAATAATAATATTATTATTATTATTAATATTATTTCTTTTATAAATATAATTACCATTATTATTAAAGTAATTATTAATAATAACAAATAAATAATACAATTTGTCAATAATATTGCTAATGATTACTAGTATTATTATCATAATTTTTAATGTTATTACTAATTATTATCATTATGATTTATAAAGTTATTATTAATAATATTAATCTATTTAATTATTTATTTATCAATATTAAAAGAAAACCATATACAAGAACTAGGAACCAAAATCTGTTTCCTGTAATTGTCGAACTATTTCTGCTTTTTAGAATTCGTACCATTTACCAATTCAATCAACAGAACACTCCAAGATTCAACTAGCACTCACAATCAACTTTATATATTTTTTTTATTTATTCTACTTTCTGTATAATTATTGATGACTACAAATTGTATTGTAATCGACTAAATGAAATTGATAAGTAATCCATCCCACCTTACAGTTTCAACTATCATTTTCCAATACCTTTTACAGCTCTCAATTTATCGATTTTTTTTAAAAAAAAAATAAAGGAAGAAAGTTCTGTTCTCTGTTCTTGAGTTCGCAGGGTCAAAATTCGAATTCGATTTCAATTTTAAAAATTAAAAATGCAGTCTTGTTAGGATTATCTTACCAAAACTATCTTCAAAGTTTCAAGTTTTAATTCCTCAAAACAAGAACGAATTCACGGGTCAAAGGTATTTTCTAAAAAGTCAAAGACACGTGTTCATCCCCAAATTTGATTTCGTTTTGAGGTTTCTGTTAAAATTGATAATTTATAAAGATCATATGAATGAATTCCAGCCTAAGTCATGTTATAATCAAGGCCTGAAAATTCCTCAAATCCATAATCAATAAATTTTTTTTTTAAACCTTGAAGAACAGTCAGCGAAGCTGCTGCTGCTCTTTTGATTTTTTTTTTTGTTTTAATTAACTCGATCGATCTCTTATTGTTCCTGTTTCATTTACAACTCTAGATTCAAATCAAATTCGTTTTCATATCAGTCTGGTCGATTTGTTTTTTTTTTAGAAGAAGAAAAAATAGGAAACAGAAAAGGATACCGTTTATAATTAATTGAATCTGGTAAATAACAGATAAACAAACCAGCTCAGTTGGTTAAGCGTGTTTACGGGTTAAGGAGTGGTCGCGGGTTCGAGTCCAAGCATGGACTGTTATTTTTTTGGGACTCATTTTATTAAAGGTAGTCTCTAATTTTATAATTATAATTATTATTATTATTATTATTATTATTATTGTTATTGTTATTGTTATTATTATTATTGTTGTATTTAGGATTATTATTATGATAATGAATAAGTTAGAATAATTATTAGATAAAATTATGATTATATATATACATAGATTATTAATATAAATATGTTTATAAAGATGAGTAAACTTATAATTATGTGTTGATGCAAAGATAAAATATTATTAACATTAATATCATTAACTTATTATTATTACTATTATCATTAATATTATTACTATTATTATTATTATAAATTATTGATTACAAAAGACAATGAATAAAACTAAAGTAAATATATGTAAATGCTAGTAATTGTAATATTAGAAATTTTGAAGAAATTAGGATTATGAGAACGATATGTATGATATTAATAGAGAAAATCATCAGTATTGACAATAAATGATATTAGGATAAGTATGAAATTTATTTATGTTCATGGATTATATATGTACGTATAACACAGCTTTGAAACTTTAGTATAAGTATTATTACTAATATTATCATAAGTATCTTTTCATAATTATAAGGAATATTATTATTATCAACAAAAATATTATTGATATTATCATTATTAATATTAGTATGATTATCATTAATAGTATTTTTATTATTAAAAACTATTATCATTATTATTCTTTTTACAAACATTATTATTTTGTTATCATTAAAACTATTAATATTATTATTATCCAGTACTATTTATATCATTATTATCAAGCTAATATTATTTATGGAAATAAAAGTTTTTAAATGACGTTGTTAAAGTTATAAGTATTAAAATAAAGGGTGTAGATATAAAATTTATAATTAAATTACATAACTTAACTATATTCATAATTATATACATTTATATAATATGAAAATATATAGATAATTAATAAAACTTACGAATTATTAAATATATCAAGTACATCACTAATAATAATATACAAACTTATTCGATTACAAATATGTGTATTAATAAATATACAAACAATATAGGTTCGTGAATCCAAGGCCAACCCTGCATTGTTCAATGTCGTCATATGTATTTTTACTACAAAATACAGTATGGTGAGTTTCATTTGCTACCCTTTTTACTCATTACATTTTTGGGCTGACAATACATGCAAATATTTTATTAACTGTTTTACAATATTTATATGTGTGAGTTTCATTTACTCCCTTTTTAAATGCTTTTGCAATATATATTTTTGGGACTGAGAATACATGCGCTGCTTTCATAAATGCTTTACGAAATAGACACAAGTGATCGAAACTACATTCTATGGATGGATTATTAAACCGAATATGCCCCTTTTTAGTCTGGTAATCTAAGAATTAGGGAACAGACACCCTAATTGACGCGAACTCTAAAGATAGATCCATCGGGCCCAACAAGCCCCATCCAAAGTACCGGATGCTTTAGTACTTCGAAATTTATATCATGTCCGAAGGAGGATCCCGGAATGATGGAGATATTCTTATATGCATTTTGTGAATGTCGGTTACCAGGTGTTCAATCCATATGAATGATTATTTTGTCTCTATGTATGGGACGTATGTTTATGAGAAATGGAAATATGAAATCTTGTGGTCTATTAAAAGTTATGAAATGATTATTTATGATAAACTAATGAACTCACCAACCTTTTGGTTGACACTTTAAAGCATGTTTATTCTCAGGTATGAAAGAAATCTTCCGCTGTGCATTTGTGCATCTTAGAGATATTACTTGGAGTCATTCATGGCATATTTCAAAAGATGTTGCATTCTAATCGTTGAGTTCATCAAGATTATTATTCAGTCAATTATAGTAAGATATATTATGAAATGGTATGCATGTCGTCAATTCTTGATGTAATAAAAGATTGTCATTTCAAAAACGAATGCAATGTTTGTAAAATGTATCATATAGAGGTCAAGTACCTCGTGATGTAATCAACTGTTGTGAATCGTTTATAATCAATATGGACTTCATCCGGATGGATTAGGATGGGTCTTGACAGCAGGCCCTAAAATCAGTATCTGAGGTACACTCAGTGGTCACCAGGCGGTTAGCTAGGAAGGCACTAGGTGGGACGGTGGTTGTCCCCAAATGTATTTCAGTTGGTATCCGAGCGTTGGTCTTAGAGAACCAGAATTTTTGCATTAATGTGTCTTACCGAGTTTGTTAGGATACATTAGTGAGTCTGGACTTCGACCGTGTTTTTCTTCAAAAAAAAAAAACGATTGCTTAACATTTTGTTGTTGTTGGAAACTATATATTATTAACATGTAAATATTATGTGATATATTAATCTCTTAACGTGTTTGATATTGTGTGATAGATATCTACCTCTAGTACAAATCCCATCGACTCACTTAATAATAATGAAGAGTCGAATATACTTTGGGAAGATTCACAAATTCCCGAAGAGGAACCGGAAGAAGAGGAACCGGAAGAAGAGGAACCGGAAGAGGAGGAACCGAAAGAGGAAGAACCGGAAGAAGAAGAGGTTTCGGAGGAAGAAATATTGATACCTACAGTAAATCGGTTAAATAAAAGAAAATCCTCAACCAACGGACCAAAGTCAATAATGGTCAATGGTGTTTCCGCCGAGGAAGCAAAATATTGGGAAGATTACCAATTTTTCAATGAATCGGATCCCGATGAGGATTCCGATAATGTTATAGAAATTACCTCGACCCAATTTAATAAAGCAAAAGAAAATAATAAGGGAAAAGGTATAAAAATAGAGAAACCTGATTCCAACCCCGATGAACTTTATATGTATCGGCAACGTCCGTATTTCCTAAAATGTAACAATAACCCGGGAACCTCTAAACCACCAGGTTTTTCTAAACCATTGTAGAAAACGACAGCTCGTATTAGGGGAGCATCATATATCCCTAGGAAATTAGCAAAGCGAACCAAGTCCGAAGAAGAAGAAACGGGTGAGTCGGATTAAAGAGTTGTAATCAAGTTGTGTAATATATGTAATATAGTGTGCTTGTGCTTTTTTGATAAATGTAAAATTGCTTGTATTATTTGTTAATTATCTTTTATGAATCTAACCCTCGTCTATTTTTACAGTATAAAAACACAAAATGGACGTTAAGGGTAAACAACTGAATATTTTAGAAGACCTACCAGAGGATATGATTGATGAAATCTTGTCTAGAGTCGGTCAGAATTCATCAGCACAATTAGTTATGGCGAAATTAACTTGTCAAACATTTGAAAGACTTTCCAAAAATGCCTTAGTTTATAAAAGGCTTTCCTTTGATAGGTGGGGTATATCACATTGGGAGACCGTAAGTTACGCCGTGTTTTCTTTAAAGCATTAAATGCGGGGAACCCAAATGCAATTTTTCGCTACGGGTTAAGAACCTATTTTGACTCAACATATCCCAACATAGGATTTCGTGAATTAGAAAGAGCTTCTAACATGCAACATAAAGAAGCATGTTATGCTTACAGGTTAGTGATGTTCGCTTCTCACCAAAGTGAGAAAAAGAACATCGGATTACAACTATTAAATGAAACATTCCCACAAGTGACGGACTCAGTAGTTGGGGTAAGAAACAAGGTTTTTAGATTGCTACGAGGCTGTTGGGCATTACGAAACCCTCGTCCTTTTGAAAACATTACAACATGCTGCCTAGCCAATGGTCATAACGGTTACTTTTCACAAGATCAAGGATGGGAAGTCGTTTTAGTAAAACCAGAATGCATGACCTGTTTCTGGACTTATGAATTACGTGTCTTTATTGCCTTTGCTGAACAACTTGCGTATTAATTAGAATTACCTTTATAGCTGCCGTGTAGCAAGTTATTATGTGCTATATTTCATCCTATATGTATAATAGTGGTATTGTATGTTTGTAAAATATTGTATAAAAGTTTGAACGCGAAATATTATTGTAATAAGTTTTTCATATAGAATCATAGTAGTTGAATTGTATAATAGCTACTAAGTATGAACTTAACGGGTAGGTACTACCCGAATTAAAACTATAAAATGCTAATATGAAGAAAAAGCTTTTATAAATAAGTTCATATTATGCTACGAAATACTATTGACTACTCCTAAATTCTATATGATTAACTCAATTCTTTTGGGCTATTTTTGAAGGAAATGGCACCCGCGACTTGTCAGAATTTGAACATGAGCGAGGAAGACTTCCGTGTTTTCCTTGTAGCAAACATAGCCACAGTACAGGCTGCGATGCAAAATAACAATAACTCTGGATCTAGCATTGAAACTAATTCCACAAGAAATCGTGTAGGATGCTCCTTGATAAGGCTAAAAAGGAACATATATTTCATAGCAATATCCCTCCTAAATAATAGGTTTTCATATGTAATTGTATTATATTTTCATTGTAATTGTTTAAATAAATAAGTACGAAGACAAAAGGCGAAAGCGAAGATTTGAAGACACAAACGTCCAAAAAGCTCAAATGTTCAAGATACAATTCAAAAGGTTCAATTTATTGATGAAAAACGTCTAAAAATGACAAGAGTACAAGTTACAAAACGTAAAGTACAAGATATTAAATTGTACGCAAGGACGTTCGAAAATCCGGAACCGGGACATGAGTCAACTATCAACGCCCGATGCAATGGACCAAAAATTATGAGTCAACTATGCATAAGAATAAAATATAATATATAAATAATTATATAAATTATTTATATATTATAAATATATATATAATCATGTCGACAAGCTATGAGACAAAGGATCCTGAGCTGGATTTTCAAACTCCACGACTCGCGGAGTTTGAAGGCCAAAAACTCCACGACTCGCGGAGCTGTCAGAAATCAAAACGCCTATAAAAGGCCATGCATTCTGCCGAGTTTATATATAATGAATAATAATAATAATACTCCGTAGTATAATATAAATATATATATATATATATATATAGTATAGATTAGTGTTATATTAGATTAGTTTGGGTTATGTAAAAGTTATTTTTACGGGTTTTAAAGTCGGAGCTCTGTTCGTGTACTACTACGCGATAAATAATCAATGTAAGCTATGTTCTCCTTTTTAAATTAATGTCTCGTACTTAAGTTATTATTATGCTTATTTGAGCCGAAGTAATCATGATGTTGAGCTAAATATTAAAGATGGGGTAATTGGGTTTTGTACCATAATTGGAGTTTGGACAAAAGAACGACACTTGTGGAAATTAGACTATGGGCTATTAATGGGCTTTATATTAAATTAATGATACCTCGTTAATTTAATATAAAGATTATGATTTGACGTATCTATATATAACCACATACACTTAATCGGACACGATGGGCGGGATATTTATAAGTACAAATTATTGTTCATTTGACCGGACACGGGGATGGATTAATAGTCAATGGACTCATTAAAACAGGGGTGGATTACATTCAAGGGTAATTGGTGTAATTGTTAACAAAGTATTAAAACCTTGGTTTACACACAGTCGATAACCTGGTGTATTCATTAAGAAAAGTATTAAGACCTTGTTACAGTTCGAATCCCCAGTTAGTTGGAATATTTGACTTCGGGTATAAGGTTAAATTTGCCGACCAGTTTATAATTATGACCGATGAACTATTATGGACAAAAACCAGATAGGTTTCAAATACATCCAGGACAAAGGATAATTAACCCAGGACAATAAACTAAAAATCAACACGTCAAACATCATGATTACGGAAGTTTAAATAAGCATAATATATTTTATTTCATATTTCCTCGTACTTTTATTTATTGTCATTTTAATTATTGTTATTTATTTTATATTGTTAGTTAAATATCGTCATTTACTTTACGCTTCGCTTAAAATATAAAATCGACAAACAGGTCATTAAACGGTAAAACCCCCTTTTTATATATTATTAATATAATATATTTTGTACGAATATAATTGTTTAAAATATAGTGTGAAATAAGCCCGCTCCCTGTGGAACGAACCGGACTTACTAAAAACTATACTACTCTACGATTAGGTACACTGCCTATAGTGTTGTAGCAAGGTTTAGGTATATCCCATTTGTAAATAAATAATTAAAACTTGTGTAAATTGTAACGTATTTCGTAGTAAAATATAGTACTATCACGTACCCCCACGCTACCACATCAAGTTTTTTGGCGCCGCTGCCGGGGACTCGGCGAAACGCTATATTTTTAATTTATTTTTATATAAATATATTTATATATATTTTTAGAAAAACAATATAAAAAAAACACGTTTTTCAAACTCCACGACTCGCGGAGTTTGCAGGCTTAAAACTCCACGACTCGCGGAGCCACCCTGACAGGCGCACCCAGGAACCCTACTTCGCATTAATTACGGAGTAATATTATTTATTATTATTTTTAAACCCTAATTACTTTATTAGTTTAATATAATTAGTTTTAATTTTTAATTAAATTGTATTTTAAATTTTAATTAGTTTTATTTATATATATAAATTAATACTTTTATAAAATAAATATATAAAAATAATATTTTTAAAAAAATAAATAAATTTATCAAAATTTAAGCTTATTTTTATTTTTGTATCTTTTTAATCGGTTAATCGTAATATTTCTATTTTTATCGTTCATATCTAGTTTTAAGCTTAGTATTTTGCCGTAGCTTATTTTTATTTCTAGATTTTTAGGCTTTTCCGTAAAATCCCTCAAGTGCTTATTCCTTAGACTAAGATTTAGGTGCTTTAGAATTTTGCGACGCCATTTTTTTGCGCTATCTTTCTTATTTTTATTTTTCGACGTTTTTCGACGCGCACTCTTTTTCTTTCTTATTTCTCGCCACGCTAGTTTTAGGACTTAGAAATTTTCTCTACTTCTTCTCTAATAATTCCAAACGAAAAATTATTTTAAGTGGTTAAATTGATAGACATCCAAATTTTCTGCTTCGTAGTAATAGTTGGATTTGTTAGTGGCTGAGTTGTGAGCTTCCGATTTAAAGGGTTCTGACTCCCTGCTGCATCTATTGGCTATTCGAAACGTGGGCAAAAGCAGAAAAGTCTATTAATTTGATAACTTATATAATTTTTATATTTATAACTAATAGGATAATTAAAATTTGGTAATAAGCGCATTATGAAAAGTCTCGAAGATATTTTGGAAACTCTTTACGACATACGAAATCAATACTCTCAACCGAGTGTTGATGACAATTCGTTCGGTCAATCTTGGATCACGAATGACAAAACAATAACTGGTTGTGAAATCTGTGGAGATTATCACTCAACATGGGAATGTTATTATTACGTTCCTATGGAAAATTATGCACCCACGGAACCCGAACGGAATGATTATGAAGAATACAATTCAAATTGGGATTATTCCCAAGAATATTTCCAAACTCAACAACCAGTAGACGAGGAAAATTACGTGTCTGAAAATTTATTAGACAATATGAAAATCAAACTCGAAGAACTCAATGCTCAAAATGAACAAATGAGAGAGTTTGTAAACCGGCAAGCTGAAACTCTATCAGACTACACACATGTTGATCTGAGGAGTATTCTGCAAGAAAATCTCATATCATCGAATTTTGATGAATTCGAGAGCTCCTAAATCACCAATTATCCCGATGATACTTTTTATTCAGTCTTACCAATTTCACAACATATCGACACATTAGCCTCTACCGACGAAATCATCGATCCATCAATGGATAAAGAAGAAGTAAGGATGAAAAATTGGTACTCTTGGGAATACGATAACATTGAAAATTTTACCCCCGAGGCCAAACCGAACTTCACCATTCCACAACCTTCCAACCCAATATTCTCAATAGACGAGTCATCCACCGGAAATGAACTACGAGCTGTAATAGATAATGACACCTCGAATTTCACCCAATTGGGTAATAGAGGTGAAAACTTTGATCCTGAGAATAAAAGGAAGGAAATATTAGGAATTGTCCACCCTATAGAAATAAGTATGTCGGTGTATATCGATCCATTTGACCAAGAACCAGAAAAGAGACATATCCATTTACTAAAAGCTACACTTAAAAAAGAATTAAGTAGTGACGATCTGGTGAGTCTAAACTTTAAACCCATTGATATATTATACACCACCCGAAATGTAAATAACTGGCTCACTACTCTAATTCGTGGAACTCATTCTACCGACTTCACATGTCGTCAGCTAAGTGTGGGGAAGTCTAACCCCACTTAACGTTAAATTAGGGGTTCGGGTTAGTGCATAACTCATTAATAAAAATGAACAATTAGGGTAAAAGACGCATTTTCAAATATTAGCAAACAGTTCAGAAAAGCAACCGTTTTTGAAGAAAAACATGTGTGAAATAACAAAAGAAAGAATGAACGATGAGGCACGCCATCTATCATTCGACGAGCTTTGTAATTACAAACTGGGTATTTTTAATTACTTTTCTACACTAATCACCCTCATGAATTTATAATTATAGTCTGATTTCATGCAAATGAGGGCATTGCATGATCTCAAGTGTGGGGAAGGATTATAAATTCTCTCAGATTTACACTTGGTTTATTTGCCAAATTTTGTGAAAATTTGAAAAATTTTCAACTAAATGAAGTCAAAATCATGTTTATACATATTTATGAATGATGAAAACTAGGTGTTAATACCGAAATTATCGTTACCTCGAAAAGGACATAAATTGAGAAACAACCAAAAACGCTTGAATTCATTTAAAATGGAATAAAGGAGAATAAAAAGGTAAAGAAAGAAACTAAGTGTGGGGAGGATGTACCAAGTTAATTAAAAACTATCTATCACATGTTTGTGCAAAGTTATTGCAGGTGTTTTTGTTTTGGACTAAATTAACTGTTTTACCCGATGAAAGAAAAGAAAAGATGGATCTACACGATGAATCAATTCCATCATTAAGAGAAAGTAAAGTCTTCCGAAAAAGATACGCGCTTCTTGGTTTAGGTCAAGAAGTTGTCGTCCAGACCAGCTGTAGGTTGACGAAAAATCTAGAAAAGTTATCACTAAAATCAGCAGGAAATCCACGGACCTCAGCATCAAACAGGGTTGCCAGGTGGTCAGATTTATCCTAACCATGAGAAGGATTTATCTCGTACAATGGGGGGGGCACTGTGCAAATTAGCTTGATAAGACTAATGAACCAGATCCCCAGAAAGGATAATCTCCTTAAAGATTAAAAATCAGCTTTTAAGACTGATATTACTCAATCCTTGAGATTGACCTTAAAGATTGAGAATTACAAACTCATGGAATTCGATGATATCTAAACTCGAGCTTGAACGAGAAAATATTTTGATCAAATTAAAACCGATTTATTTTCTGGAAACCCATTTTCAATGCGTTCATTACCATTGAACGTAAAATCCTAGGAATTCACCTAGAATTCATTAGGTCACCTGAACCAAATCGGGTGTCAACCGTAAGAACGGTGGTTGCATAGCATGGTCGGAGACAGGACCTTGTGCCAGACCAAAAAATCATAGGATGATCTTTACTATTGCTCCTACAAAGGATAGTACTAGCATCCGACACGTTTATAGACCATAATCAAAAGCAAGTCACGGGATATTGCCTTAACAGTTGCTTGTTCATCGCTTTCCTTTACAACCGGACGGTAGTTTACCGAAAGGTAATATACGGGACAAGTAAACTGGACGTGTTGCTTTCCTAATACAAGGTTAGCAAGTGGGTAACACAAAACCATAAGTTTTGAGCTAAAATTTTCAAACCTAAAACCCACAAAACCCACAAAAACATTTTGCAACACCGGTGAAGGGTTATTTCGGAAAACCTGTTTAGGGTAAAATCTAGCTTAAATTTTCAAAAGATCAAATGTTTTCATAAAGATCTAATTTCCTAACGGATCTAAATTTTCATAATCATGTGGGACTGTAAACCGCCTTTCAAATGTGCACTTTGCTTTGGAAACCGAAAGTAAATCGGCTATTTGATTGCAAGTGTCGTTGACCTAAACCCGAGGCAACTGTGGATGACACACCCACCTTTAACCATGGTTCTATCGTTACTATCATTGTTTATACCACCATATCAAAATCACTGATGTACAAAGTGTGATGAATAAAAAAGTGATTCATGTATGTTTTTATTTCAAGTTCTGTATTGCTTGAGGACAAGCAACGCTCAAGTGTGGGGATGTTTGATAAGGCTAAAAAGGAACATATATTTCATAGCAATATCCCTCCTAAATAATAGGTTTTCATATGTAATTGTATTATATTTTCATTGTAATTGTTTAAATAAATAAGTGCGAAGACAAAAGGCGGAAACGAAGATTTGAAGACACAAACGTCCAAAAAGCTCAAATGTTCAAGATACAATTTAAAAGGTTTAATTTATTGATGAAAAACGTCTAAAAATGACAAGAGTACAAGTTACAAAACGTAAAGTACATGATATTAAATTGTACGCAAGGACGTTCGAAAATCCGAAACCGGGACATGAGTCAACTATCAACGCCCGACGCAATGGACCAAAAATTATGAGTCAACTATGCATAAGAATAAAATATAATATATACATAATTATATAAATTATTTATATATTATAAATATATATATAATCATGTCGACAAGCTATGAGACAAAGGATCCTGAGCTGGATTTTCAAACTCCACGACTCGCGGAGCTCATGCATTCTGCCGAGTTTATATATAATGAATAATAATAATAATACTCCGTAGTATAATATAAATATATATATATATATATATATATATATATATATATATATATATATATATATATATATATATATATATATAGATTAGTGTTATATTAGATTAGTTTGGGTTATGTAAAAGTTATTTTTACGGGTTTTAAAGTCGGAGCTCTGTTCGTGTACTACTACGCGATAAATAATCAATGTAAGCTATGTTCTCCTTTTTAAATTAATGTCTCGTACTTAAGTTATTATTATGCTTATTTGAGCCGAAGTAATCATGATGTTGAGCTAAATATTAAAGACGGGGTAATTGGGTTTTGTACCATAATTGGGGTTTGGACAAAAGAACGACACTTGTGGAAATTAGACTATGGGCTATTAATGGGCTTTATATTAAATTAATGATACCTCGTTAATTTAATATAAAGATTATGATTTGACGTATCTATATATAACCACATACGCTTAATCGGACACGATGGGCGGGATATTTATAGGTACGAATTATTGTTCATTTGACCGGACACGGGGATGGATTAATAGTCAATGGACTCATTAAAACAGGGGTGGATTACATTAAAGGGTAATTGGTGTAATTGTTAACAAAGTATTAAAACCTTGGTTTACACACAGTTGATAACCTGGTGTATTCATTAAGCAAAGTATTAAGACCTTGTTACAGTTCGAATCCCCAGTTAGTTGGAATATTTGACTTCGGGTATAAGGTTAAATTTGCCGAGCAGTTTATAATTATGACCGATGAACTATTATGGACAAAAACCAGATAGGTTTCAAATACATCCAGGACAAAGGACAATTAACCCAGGACAATAAACTAAAAATCAACACGTCAAACATCATGATTACGGAAGTTTAAATAAGCATAATATATTTTATTTCATATTTCCTCGTATTTTTATTTATTGTCATTTTAATTATTGTTATTTATTTTATATTGTTAGTTAAATATCGTCATTTACTTTACGCTTCGCTTAAAATATAAAATCGACAAACCGGTCTTTAAACGGTAAAACCCCCTTTTTATATATTATTAATATAATATATTTTGTACGAATATAATTGTTTAAAATATAGTGTGAAATAAGCCCGCTCCCTGTGGAACGAACCGGACTTACTAAAAACTATACTACTCTACGATTAGGTACACTACCTATAGTGTTGTAGCAAGGTTTAGGTATATCCCATTTGTAAATAAATAATTAAAACTTGTGTAATTTGTAACGTATTTCGTAGTAAAATATAGTACTATTTCGTACACCCCGCTGCACACATCACTCCTACAAAGAATTCACTGCCTGCAAACCTTTGGAATTTGATGGAACCGAAGGACCAATTGGATTGAAACGGTGGACCGAGAAGGTCGAATCGGTGTTTTCCATAATTAAGTGTACTGAATAGGAAAAAGTTAAGTACGCTACGCATACCTTCACAGGTACTGCGTTAACGTGGTGGAACACCTATCTTGAACAGGTAGGACAAAATGCTGCTTACGCACTACCGTGGTCGGCATTCAAGCAATTGATGAACGAGCAGTACCGTCCTAGAAACGAAGTCAATAAGATCAAGGTAGAACTTAGAGAGTTACGAACACAAGGATTCGACATTACCACATATGAACGACGATTCACAGAGTTGTGCCTATTACGTCTGGGAGCATTCGAAGATGAAGAAGAGAAGATCAACGCGTTTGTAAAAGGGTTACCAGTAAGGAATCAAGAAGATGTGAGTTCACATGAGCCCGCTTCCATACAGAAGGCAAGTCGAATGGCTCATAAACTCATAAATCAGATTGAGGGGAGAATTAAAGAACAGGTGGCCGAAGAAGCCAACACGAAATAACTCAAGAGGAAGTGGGAGGAAAACGGTGACAAGAGTCACCAGTACAACAACAATAACAATTATAACCACAACCGCAACAACAATCGCAACAATAACCGCAATCCTAACAATAGCTACAATAAACGTCCCAACAACAACAACAACAACTACAACAACCGTTTCAACAACAATAACAATCCCAACAACAACCTCAATAACAACAAACAACAGAAACAACCATGCTTCAGGTGTGTAGAGTACCATCCGAATGTGTTTTGCACAACATTTTGCACCAAGCGTAAGAGAAGTGTTCATGGCGCGGCAAAATGTGAGGTTTACGTACCAAAGAACAACAAAAATAAAGAAACAAATAAGGTCGGAACAAATAATGCCGACCTAGTTTGTTATAAATGTGGAAAACCGGGCCACATTATTAGAAATTGCCCAAACCAAGGGAATACTAATGGGCAAGGTCGCGGAAGAGTTTTCAATATTAATGCGGCAGAAGCGCAGGAAGACCCGGAGCTTGTTACGGGTACGTTTCTTATTGACAATACATCTGCTTATGTTTTATTTGATTCGGGTGTGGATAGAAGCTATATGAGTAGAGATTTTTGTGCTAAATTAAGTTGCCCATTGACACCTTTGGATAGTAAATTTTTACTCGAATTAGCAAATGGTAAATTAATTTCAACAGATAATATATGTCGGGATAGAGAAATTAAAATGGGGGATGAAATGTTTAAAATTGATTTAATACCAGTCGAGTTAGGGAGTTTTGATGTAATAATTGGCATGGACTGGTTGAAAAAGGTGAGAGCAGAGGTCGTTTGTTACAAAAATGTGATTCGCATTATGCGTGAAAAGGGAAAACCTTTAATGGTGTACGGAGAAAAGAACAATGCGAAATTAAATCTTATTAGTAGTTTGAAGGCGTAAAAACTAATTATAAAAGGTTGTTACGTCATTCTAGCACACATCAAGGAAGTTAAACCTGAAGAAAAGAACATCAGTGATGTTCCCGTCGCAAAAAAATTTCCCGATGTATTTCCGAAAGAATTACCGGGATTACCCCCTCATCGATCCATTGAATTTCAAATAGATCTTGTACCAGGAGCTGCACCAATAGCTCGTGCTCTATACAGACTCGCACCCAGCGAAATGAAAGAATTACAAAGTCAGTTACAAGAACTTTTAGAGCGTGGTTTCTTTCGACCAAGTACATTACCATGGGGAGCTCTTGTTTTGTTTGTCAAGAAGAAGGATGGTACATTTAGGTTGTGTATTGACTACCGAGAGTTGAACAAACTTACCATCAAGAACCGCTACCCACTACCGAGAATCGACGACTTATTTGATCAACTACAAGGCTCGTCAGTTTATTCGAAGATTGATTTACGTTCTGGGTATCATCAAATGCGGGTGAAGGAGGATGATATTCCAAAGACTGCTTTTAGGACGCGTTACGGTCATTACGAGTTTATGGTTATGCCGTTTGGGTTGACCAACGCACCAGCTGTGTTCATGGACCTCATGAACCGAGTGTGTGGACCATACCTTGACAAGTTTGTCATTGTTTTCATCGATGACATACTTATTTACTCAAAGAATGACCAAGAGCATGAAGAACATTTAAGAAAAGTGCTAGAGTTGTTAAGGAAGGAAAAACTGTACGCTAAGTTTTCAAAGTGTGCATTTTAGTTGGAAGAAGTTCAATTTCTCGGTCACATAGTGAACAAAGAAGGTATTCAGGTGGATCCAGCAAAGATTGAAACTGTTGAAAAGTGGGAAACCCCAAAAACTCCGAAGCATATACTCCAATTTTTAGGACTGGCTGGTTACTACAGAAGGTTCATCCAAGACTTTTCCAGAATAGCAAAACCCTTGACTGCATTAACGCATAAAGGGAAGAAATTTGAATGGAAAGATGAACAAGAAAAAGCGTTTCAATTGTTAAAGAAAAAGTTAACTACGGCACCTATATTGTCATTACCTGAAGGGAATGATGATTTTGTGATATATTGTAATGCCTCAAAGCAAGGTATCGGTTGTGTATTAATGCAACGAATGAAAGTAATTGCTTATGCATCTAGACAATTGAAGATTCACGAGCTGAATTATACGACGCATGATTTGGAATTAGGCGCGGTTGTTTTTGCATTAAAGACTTAGAGGCACTACTTATATGGGGTCAAAAGTATTATATTTACCGACTACAAAAGTCTTCAACACATATTTAATCAGAAACAACTGAACATGAGGCAGCACAGGTGGATTGAATTGTTGAATGATTACGACTTTGAAATTCGTTACCACCCGGGGAAGGCAAATGTGGTAGCCGATGCCTTGAGCAGAAAGGGCAGAGAACCCATTCGAGTAAAAGCTATGAATATAATGATTCACAATAACCTTACTACTCAAATAAAGGAGGCGCAACAAGGAGTTTTAAAAAAGGAAATTTAAAGGATGAAAAACCCAAAGGATCGGAGAAGCATCTTAATACTCGGGAAGACGGAACCCGGTATAGGGTTGAAAGAATTTGGGTACCAAAATTTGGAGATATGAGAGAAATGGTACTTAGAGAAGCTCATAAAACCAGATACTCAATACATCCTGGAACGGAGAAGATGTACAAGGATCTCAAGAAATATTTTTGGTGGCCAGGTATGAAAGCCGATGTTGCTAAATATGTAAGAGAATGTTTGACGTGTTCTAAGGTCAAAATGAGCATCAGAAACCATCAGGTCTACTTCAACAACCCAAAATCCCGGAATGGAAATGGGAAAACATTACCATGGATTTCATCACTAAATTGCCAAGGACTGCAAGTGATTTTGATACTATTTGGGTAATAGTTGATCGTCTCACCAAATCGGCACACTTCCTGTCAATAAGAGAAGATGACAAGATGGAGAAGTTAGCACGACTGTATTTGAAGGAAGTCGTCTCCAGACATGGAATACCAATCTCTATTATCTCTGATAGGGATGGAAGATTTATTTCAAGATTCTGGCAGACATTACAGCAAGCATTAGGAACTCGTCTAGATATGAGTAATGCCTATCATCCAAAAACTGATGGGCAGAGCGAAAGGACGATACAAATGCTTGAAGACATGCTATGAGCATGTGTTATTGATTTCGAAAACAGTTGGGATCGACATCTACCGTTAGCAGAATTTTTCTACAACAACAGCTACCATTCAAGCATTGAGATGGCACCGTCTGAAGCACTTTATGGTAGAAAGTGAAGGTCTGAGATTTATTGGAGTGAAGTGGGGGATAGACAGATTACGGGTCTGGAGATAATACAAGAAACTACCGAGAAGATCATCCAAATTCAACAACGGTTGAAAACTGCCCAAAGTCGACAAAAGAGCTACGCTGACATTAAAAGAAAAGATATAGAATTTGAAATTGGAGAGATGGTCATGCTTAAAGTTGCACCTTGGAAAGGCGTTGTTCGATTTGGTAAAAGAGAGAAATTAAATCCAAGGTATATTGGACCATTCAAGATTATTGATCGTGTCGGACCAGTAGCTTACCACTTGAGTTACCTCAACAACTCGCGGCTGTACATAACACTTTCCAAATCTCGAATTTGAAGAAATGTTTTGCTAAAGAAGATCTCACTATTCCGTTAGACGAAATCCAAATCAACGAAAAACTTCAATTCATCGAAGAACCCGTCGAAATAATGGACCGTGAGGTTAAAAGACTTAAGCAAAACAAGATACCAATTGTTAAGGTTCGATGGAATGCTCGTAGAGGACTCGAGTTCACCTGGGAACGAGAAGATCAGATGAAGAAGAAATACCCGCACTTATTTTAAGAAGATACGTCAACACCTCCAACTGCTTAAAATTTCAGGACGAAATTTATTTAACGGGTAGGTACTGTAGTGACCCGAAATTTTCCATGTTTATATATATTAAATGAAATTGTTATTTACATGATTAAGTGTTTCCAACATGTTAAGCAATCAAACTTGTTAAGACTTGATTAATTGAAATAGGTTTCATATAGACAATTGACCACCCAAGTTGACCGGTGATTCACGAATGTTAAAACTTGTAAAAACTATATGATGTCATATATATGGATATATATATATATATATATATATATATATATATATATATATATATATATATAGTTAACATGGTATTATGATAAGTAATCATATCATTAAGTATATTAACAATGAACTACATATGTAAAAACAAGACTACTAACTTAAGGATTTCGAAACGAGGCATATATGTAACGATTATCGTTGTAACGACATTTAATTGTATATATATCATATTAAGATATATTAATAAATCATAATATCATGATAATGTAATAATTTAACATCTCTTTAGATATAATAAAAAATGGGTTAACAACATTTAACAAGATCGTTAACCTAAAGGTTTCAAAACAACACTTACATGTAACGACTAACGATGACTTAATGACTCCGTTAAAATGTATATACATGTAGTGTTTTAATATGTATTCATACACTTTTTAAAGACTTCAAGACACTTATAAAAGTACTTCTACTTAACAAAAATGCTTACAATTACATCCTCATTCATTTTCATCAACAATTCTACTCGTATGCACTCGTATTCGTACTCGTACAATACCCAGCTTTTAAATGTATTTACTATTGGTATATACACTCCAATTATCAGCTCTTAGCAGCCCTTGTGAGTCACCTAACACATGTGGGAACCATTATTTGGCAACTAGCATGAAATATCTCATAAAATTACAAAAATATTAGTAATCATTCATGACTTATTTACAAGTAAACAAAATTACACATCCTTTATATCTAATCAATATACCAACGACCAAAAACACCTATAAACACTTTCATTCTTTAATTTTCTTCATCTAATTGATCTCTCTCAAGTTCTATCTTCAAGTTCTAAGTGTTCTTCATAAATTCTATAAGTTCTAGTTTCATAAAATCAAGAATACTTCCAAGTTTGCTAGCTTACTTTCAATCTTGTAAAGTGATCATCCAACCTCAAAAAATCTTTCTTATTTACAGTAAGATTTCTTTCTAATACAAGGTAATACTCATAATCAAACTTTGATTCAATTTATATAACTATAACAATCTTATTTCGAGTGGAAATCTTACTTGAACTTGTTTTCGTGTCATGATTTTGCTTCAAGAACTTTCAAGCCATCCAAGGATCCTTTGAAGCTAGATCTATTTTTCTCATTTCCAGTAGGTTTATTTACTAAAATTAAGGTAGTAATGATGTTCATAGCATCATTCGATTCATACATATAAAACTATCTTATTCGAAGATTTAAACTTGTAATCACTAGAACATAGTTTAGTTAATTCTAAACTATGTTCTAAAATAAAGTTAATCCTTCTAACTTGACATTTAAAATCAACTAAACACATGTTATATATCTATATGATATGCTAACTTAATGATTTAAAACCTGGAAACACAAAAAATACCGTAAAACCGGATATACGCCGTCGTAGTAACACCGCGGGCTGTTTTGGGTTAGTTAATTAAAAACTATGATAAACTTTGATATAAAAGTTGTTCTTCTGGGAAAATGATTTTTCTTATGAACATGAAACTATATCCAAAAATCATGGTTAAACTCAAAGTGGAAGTATGTTTTCCAAAATGGTCATCTAGACGTCGTTCTTTCGACTGAAATGACTACCTTTACAAAAACGACTTGTAACCTGTATTTCTGACTATAAACTTATACTTTTTCTATTTATATTCATAAACTTAAGTTCAATATGAAACCATAGCAACTTGAAACACTCAAAACGGATTTAAAACGAAGAAGTTATGGGTAAAACAAGATTGGATAATTTTTCTTGTTGTAGCTACGTGAAAATTGGTAACAAATCTATATTAATCATATCCTAGCTAACTCATATTGTATTATACATGTATTCTAATATATTATATAATATTGAGATACCATAGACACGAATACTATGTTTTGACATATCATATCGACCCATCTATATATATATATATATATATATATATATATATATATATATATATATATATTTCGGAACAACCATAGACACTCTATATGCAGTAATGTTGGAGTTAGCTATACATGGTTGAGGTTGATTCCAAAATATTATATATACTTTGAGTTATGATCTAGCCTGAGGCTTGTATACACGAGGTCATGGATTGATTCAAGATAATATATATTGTTTTATTTTCTGTACATCTAACTGTGGACAACTAGTTGTAGGTTACTAACGAGGACGACTGACTTAATAAACTTAAAACAGCAAAACGTATTAAAAATGTTGTAAATATATTTTGAACATACTTTGATATATATGTACATATTTGTTATAGGTTCGTGAATCGACCAGTGGCCAAGTCTTACTTCCCGACGAAGTAAAAATCTGTGAAAGTGAGTTATAGTCCCACTTTTAAAATCTAATATTTTGGGATGAGAATACATGCAGTTTTATAAATGTGTTACAAAATAGACACAAGTAAATGAAACTACATTCTATGGCTGGATTATTAAACCGAATATGCCCCTTTTTAGTCTGGTAATCTAAGAATTAGGGAACAGACACCCTAATTGACGCGAATCCTAAAGATAGATCTATTGGGCCCAACGAGCCCCATCCAAAGTACCGGATGCTTTAGTACTTCGAATTCATCATGTCCGAAGGGAGTCCCGGAATGATAGGGGATATTCTATATGCATCTTGTTAAGGTCGGTTACCAGGTGTTCACCATATGAATGATTTTTATCTCTATGTATGGGATGTATATTGAAATATGAAATATTTTGGTCTATTATTACGATTTGATAAATATAGGTTAAACCTATAACTCACCAACATTTTTGTTGACGTTTAAAGCATGTTTATTCTCAGGTGATTTTTAAGAGCTTCCGCTGTTGCATGCTATTATATGGACAAGATTTGGTGTCAACATGCGTGTATAATATTGTTTAAAACTGCATTCGAGATTTATTTTGTTGTAACATATTAATATTTGTAAACCAATATGTATTGGTAGTGTGTAAGTGTGATATTTGTTAGATTATCATTTCTAGATAATCTAAGTGGTGTCTTGTTAACCTTGTCGATAAAATAAAGGTTATGGTTTGTTTTAAAAACGAATGCAGTCTTTGAAAAACGTCTCATATAGAGGTCAAAACCTCGTAACGAAATTAATTAATATGGAACGTTTATAATCAATATGAACGGGACATTTCAGGCTGGGCTTGCCTGGCCTGTTCGAGTTCTTCTATTGATTCTATTGCTTTTCGAAAAAAATACTATCATTCAGACTACAATTATTTTGTGGTGTAAATTTTTCGTCGTTTCTTCAGGATGAAAACGACATCCTACACCAAATTTACAGACCTACCCCTCAACTATCGTTCAGACTACAATTATTTCAGGGGTATAAACAGTCAAATCATTATTCTATTAAAAAACCTTAACTAAACTTCACCAAAATTTTCACCGGGCCGTATTTAAATTTTTCCGATACCACCGTTCATCTTTTAAAAAAAACGTAAAACACGCCGACATCTAAAGCAGGGCTTAACACATGGGTGGTTTTTTCCTCTGTAAATACATAACATTACGTTAACTATGAATATGCAACCCGGAAGTTCCAGCCGCAACGCGCGGGCCGTTCCGAATCTCGTTATTTCTAATTACAATGACCATTTTCGATTAGTAACTATTTTGCTATTACTTTGTGAGCTAGTTTATAACTCGCAACTTACATAAAAACTTTTATCATGATGACGTGTAAAATGTAATCATATGTGTCCAGTTTATTCGTATCAGTTCTTAATAGTTAAGTTCAATTTAGTAATTTGATACAATGTGTTTCTTAATATATAAATTACTTCTGGTTCGTATTTGTCTAAATTCGTTTTATAAGTGTCAATGACCATTTTATCGTACATATAAACAGTGTGATCATGTGATCAATCACGGAAAAAAAAACATGTAAATATTAAAAATTATCAAATTAATTGTCACAAAAATAAATAGGCAAAATAAACATTTATATTAGAATTCATTCTTCAATGCAACAAAGTGATTCAAATTAAGTCGAAATAAATCAATAAAGTTCTTATAATAAGCACTAATAATTAACTTATACTTCTCATTTATTATTATAAACTATACCATATATTAATAGATTTATTTGCATCGGGTTTCTGATTACCCCCTCTAAATCCACCCAAATCACCTCTATAACTTGAACCACCCTGCTTGTGTTGTCCACTCTTCAATTGTCTTATTTGCATCATCAATCTTAACTTGAATATATAAAAAAAAACCTTACTACCAGCACCTTTCCTCAAATTTGAGAGACATATTGGTATGAGGGTTTTTTTCCAGACCGATGCATGATTTCTTGGGTTTATTCGGAAAAGGTCAAATGGCCCGAAAAGGTAACTTATTTTGACAATTTTGCCAATAAAGGTAATATGACTTTTCCAGATGCCCGAAAAGAATGTTTGTTTTAATTTGGAAGTCGAAAAGGATTATAATTTGAAAAAGTGTTAAATTGAGGTAATTTTTGCTGTAATATGACTTTTCCAGATGCCCGAAAAGAATGTTTGTTTTAATTTGGAAGTCGAAAAGGATTATAATTTGAAAAAGTGTTAAATTGAGGTAATTTTTGCTGAAAAAGTGTATCAATGTGTATTGCCAGATTTGCAAAGGAAAATAAAAAAAAACGCCACATCAGCAAAAATTTCCTCAAATTAACACCTTTTCAAATTATAATCCTTTTCGACTTCCAAATTAAAACAAGCATTCTTTTCGGGCATCTGGAAAAGTCATATTACCTTTATTGGCAAATTTGGCAAAATAGGTTACCTTTTCGGGCCATTTGCCCTTTGGAAAATGGCCATATTAATCGCGATAAGCCGTGATTTCCAATTCTCCCCATATGTACTTTCCAGAAACGGACTGTTAGTTTTGATCTCGTAACTAGAATATACCTTTATGCTCACAATAACTGATTTATTGGGCTTAGAAACCTTAGGGGTTGGGAATTTCAAAATGATGATATTCTTCTCAGCTGTTTGAGGAGAATCTGGAATCAAAGTCTCTGCTTCAACTGATACTGGCCTTGCACAATATTAACTCCTGATGACACCATCTTGGGTTTTAGCTGGTGTTCAGTATTGTTGGTCCCGATTTACAACATGAAGTATTATAATTCTTTTACTGATATTAATTCTGTTGTGGGAGAATGTTGGTTTATCCTTAACAATAATATTAATCTTAACCAACAATAATAAGTGTTTTGATGATGACACATGCACATAATCAAAAGTGAAAAAGACATCTTGACATAAATATACAAGTTCACTAATTCACACTTACTCTAGTAAAAGACCAAACAAAAATGAAGCTTAAAATAAAAATAGATGCCACACGGTTTGGTTCCATTGTCGAACGCATGTCAGACTGTGGAAGTCATGTACCCGGTTTATGAAACAAGGTACACGGTCAACTTAATGGCTGACCGTGGATTGACCGCAGTACGTTCCGTCCAGATCTCTTGATCAAATAAAGTTTGACACTTCGGGGTATCTATAATTCATGAAACATGTTTTAACATGCTTAGAATAATTGCCCTCTTCATATCCAAAAGAGTTTTGGTCACTAAAACGCTAATCTTGGTTAATCACATCTAATGACACCTTAATGATGTTTTAGCCTTGATTAAGGATAAGATATAAGTGTTACAGGATAACTTGTGCTCCTAAAATGTATTTAGACATACTTAGGATGGTCATCAAGTCCCAACGAAGAGTTGCGCCTTCCTTGTACATGTGTTGGACATTAATATATACTTATACATTAATCTTGCCAAGTGCCACATTGCAAGTAAACTTATATAGCCTTAGTATATTGCTATGTCATCACTATGTGTTTAATCCTAGATTAATTTCTAAGTGATCTCTTGCTAGTCATTACATAAGTATTACTTGACTACTTGCTATTATTACATGAGTATTATTTGACTATGTGCTAAATGCTAACTTGCTAGTAGTTACTTAATATATATGAATGAACTTTGTCTTTATATAAGACATAAGTTAGAAATTTATAAATGTATGATTAGCCTACCCAAATGCATTAAGTGTAACTTGGTTGATAATAATGGATGAGTCATAATCAAATTGTCTTAAGTGCTTAAAGAATTATTAACACACATATTGAGATATTAAAAGAAACATGTTAAGTCTAGCAACATGTCTAAGAATGGTCTAGTACAACATGCTTAATTGAACTTACTTGTTTCACTAGGTAAGACATTATAAACACATCTAATTAATCCATGTGCAAGCTCAAAGATGAATAATATCAAGCTTAGTGATTAATTAAGTTATTATCATCATGACATGTTGACCATCCAATAGGACTTAAGCAAGTGTGTCAAAAACAAACAAAAGATTATGACAAATCTAAGATTACTTCAATTGGTCATCAAGACTTGTATCCGAGAATGTTGGACTTCCCTATTTGGTTATGACAAGTCACTATCAAAAGAATACAACCAAGAAGAATCATGCACTTAATGCATATAGTACTTGTATAGGATGTTGGGTATCTTTTGCAGGTATTAAATGAAGTAAAGAGGTCAAAAGAACCAGGTTTGAATGGATTCAAACGGCCATACAACGGTTAGGTGAAAATGTCCCGACAACGTATGGTCGACCCACGGTCAACCGTGGGCTGAGTCGTATCAACGTATAGTTTTTGTCTCTCTCTATAAATAACAAGACTTGGAGAGCTTTGAAGATTTGACCCTCTTGCATGCTTCAACTCTAATTCATCAGAGAATCAAGATCATAATTCAAATATTTTTGTGATTAGCAAGAGAAGTTCTATGATCTCATAGATTGTAGAAGTGTTATAAACTTACTATCAAATTACTATCTTGTGAGTTTACTTAGTGTTGTATTATCCTTTGAATTGTCTTAGAATTTTCATCACTAAAAGGGTGAGTCTTGTATTTTGTAACTAGAAGCATAAGCTAGCTAAGCTATCATATTCCTTAAAGGGAACTAGGAAGTTGATTAATTCCATTGGGGATTAATACTTGTCCAAGGTGAAAACAAGTTGATCTAAGTTAGAGGTAATCTTTCAAAGGGATAGAAAGATTAGGTTTGTTGTCTACAAGGAGTGCAAGACTTGTAAATCGGATCTCCACCGGGTTTGGAGAAAAGCTTAGTGAAGCAAAACTCCCAATTTTTGAATCGAGGAGTGGATTAAGATGGATTTTTTAACATCTACCCGAACCACTATAAATCCTTGTGTTTATGTTCTTTACTTTACTTTCTGTATTAATTCAAACATAAACACTACACACATTGAGTTTGAGGTGATTAAGTTGATTAAGGATTGTTCAAATCTTGTTGATCATCAAAAAAGTTTTAAAAATCGTATTAAGTAACTATTTACCCTCCTCTAGATACTTATAAATTCCAAAGAATCACGGTATCTTATAGCGAAATAGATAATCGGTTGATACATATTACACTTTGATAGCTTAGAATGAACTGAAACATATACAAGTAATAGACTCAACTTAAATTAAGCTCCCACATCACTATCTAAAACATTCGTGGAGCGTATCCATTTACAAAAGATATTTTAAATGTGTAAACCTTCTAATGACCAATGATCCAAACTATGTTTGTACTTTAGCCGATAGGTTGGTAGAAAACTAGTGTAGGCAGGTGGCTAAACTATGTTTTGCCTCAACGGTCTACTATGTTTGGCATAAACGTAATGCAAGGTTTTTTCAGCAAATAACATCGAACTCATGCGCATCTATATGATGTTATTCTGTTGACAGTCCGGTTGAAACTATTATCTATTCAGTTCAAGGATTCAAGTGATGTTACAAGGATGAAGACAACTTGGCACCTAGCATATAGATGCCATACTTTGTGTTTTGTTTCTAGTTGATTGTTCCTTCTAGTGGTTGGGTTTGTTTTTCTATGTATAGCTTCAAGGCGCTCTTGTTGTTCTAGCTCATCATTGTAACAATTCTTTATTAATTTTAATAATATTCATCGGGTATAACCCATTACTCAACAATATATGCATATAAAATATTAAAATATTATTGAATATATGTATCGTAAAGAAACAACTATGTTAATATTATTAAATTCATATGATATCTTACATATATAATATTATTTGAATTTTTATTTGTTTTTACTATCGGCATATAGCAAATCAAATTGCGTACATCAATATTAATGGACTATAATATCAATTAAAAGTAGCTCAAAGCATGTGTGACAAAATATCTTAGAGATTACAAGTAACATTAGTTAAAATATATGTATTTTGCTCACGGTTACACATATTTGTGTATAATTTTATTAAATTACGTTATATTTATATTGGTTAAAATACTTTGACGACTTCATTTCATAATAGGAATATCTAAAAAAAACCTTAAACATTTAACGGATATCCATTAACCCGCATAATCCAAAAGATATGAATGGGGACGGATAAATATTCAAATGGATATGGATTTAAAAAAATTAAATGGATATGGATATGGATATAGGACCACCCGATCCATATCCGATTCATTTCTATCCCTAGTTATGGTTTTGTTGGTGCGTGACATTCGTGGGATACTTAGGCGTGATTCAAGTGTTGGTTCTTGTTTAGTTGGTTAATCTTTGTTTGTAAAGTTGTATTTTGGTTGACATTGGCTTGTGTATTGTGTGGGTTAACATTTTTTTTTCAAAGTATTGCGTTTGTATCAAGGTCTAGGTCAACTGAAGTCGCAAAGTTCGCTATGTCTTTTCAAGTCATATGCTTCAAGATCCGACACATTTGTAACATAATTAGATTTTCTGGACCTATCATTAATTTAAATTTCTGTTTTTGCCAAAAAAAGATAATAAAAATAAAGCACAAATAAATATTTCCAAAATAATCAATTAGATTATTGAAAAGATTGCTCCATTAAATTCACATAACACAGTAATATTATTTTTGCAAAATAATAATATTATATACCTATATCTAAAAGACAAAGCCCAAATGAATAGTACTATTCCTTCTTCCACTTTCCGTAAACTTAACCCTTCACTTTTATTAAAATACAAATCGCACCCCTATTTTATACTCTTATTAAAATACAAATCGCACCCCCACTTTATACGTATATTTTTCCCCAAATTTAACCCCCCAACTTTTATTAAAATACAAATCGCACCCCCACTTTATACTCTTATTAAAATACAAATCGCACCCCCACTTTATACGTATATTTTTTCTCGAATTTTACAAACTTAACCCCCTAACTTTTATTCTAAAAGACAAAGCTCAAATGAATAGTACTATTCCTTCTTCCACTTTCCGCAAACTTAACCCCCCACTTTTATTAAAATACAAATCGCACCCCCACTTTATACTCTTATTAAAATACAAATCGCACCTCCACTTTATACGTATATTTTTCCCCAAATTTAACCCCCCAACTTTTATTAAAATACAAATCGCACCCCCACTTTATACTCTTATTAAAATACAAATCGCACCCCCACTTTATACGTATATTTTTCTCCAAATTTCACAAACTTAACCCCCTAACTTTTATTAAAATACAAATCGAACCCCCACTTTACTAACTTTTTTTTTTTAACTAATATTCAATTTTCACAAACTTAACCTCCTAACTTTTATTAAAATAGAAATCTAACTCCCACTTTTTTTTTTACTAATATTCAATTTTCACAAACTTAACCCCCTAACTTTTATTAAAATAGAAATCGAACTCCCACTTTATACGTATATTTTTTTCCAAATTTCACAAACTTAACCCCCTAACTTTTATTAAAATACAAATCGAACCCCCACTTTACTAACCTTTTTTTTAATAAATAAAACTCGAACGCTAAAAGAAGCAACTTTCACAAAAGGAACAACCCTTCAATGTTAGATGTCGAAAAAAATTCTTTTTTACAAAATAGATCAAGACTTTTTTTTTAACTCGCATTCAAAACGGAGCCCCCGGCGCGAAGCGAGAGCTCCACAACTAGTTATTACTAATTACTTGACTTAAGTTAAATAAAATATCTTTATGTATTTCTATTTAACTTATAGATGTATAAATACATCAAATAAGTAAGTCTAATTCTAGCTAACAAGCATATAAAGTAAAAATAAACATTTTTAATTAATGTATTAGATGGAAAACATAGCATTAAGAGAGTAAAAAATATTAGAAATAGTCTTTTTTTAATGTAGTAGTTAACGATCAATTTTTTTTTTGAACAGCAAACTTTAATATTATTAAAATGCTCTAATAAGGAACTAGAGCACAAAGGGAAACAACATTACAAAGTCACAGTGGCGTTTAAAGCCAAAGGTTCCAATTCAATACATCTTTATTTCTACTAACCAACCAAGAAAAAGAATAGTTTCTAATCAAATCAAACAAGTCTCCCTTTTTCATCCCTTGATCTGCAAATATTATTAACGTAGTTAACGATCATTAAAATTAGTATAAATTTGGCAGTGAAAGTTGTGTCAATGTTTTTTAACAGCAGTTTGGAATCATCCAGGGAACTAAACCACTCACACGATCATCTCTCGCAGTTGCATAACCCACCCCCAACTGCTGCTTTGGAGGAAACCTGGACCAATCGGAGGGCATGACCGGCATAAATCCCTCCCTGCTGCCCCTGCGACACAATGTGCCAAAGACGATCTTGGGTGGTTTTCAAAGTCAATGGATAACCTTGTGTGCAATGTTGTAGTCCCTATGAGTCGAACTCTTGACCTCTAACAAAGAGTGTCGGACCACTACCACTTGAGATACATTACACGATTACAAGGCTATCTCATGTTATATGAAGTTCATAATATAAAAAGTTTAATTTATTATCTAGATAAGAAAAAACATATGATTGGTGTATGAAAATTATCCCATATTGAACGATAGTCACTATGATGTGATTGCTCATCGAGTTTTCCACTAATTACAAGATAGATCTCTCTCACTAACGCCTTCTAAAAAATACCGGCTAAAGAATATCATTAAGTAGTGTCAATAGAGCCAGCCCAATGGTATAGCAATGTGAACACTTGCTCAGCGTGTAATGACTCGGACTTTTTTATTATTATATATTATATATTATATGAGATTAATATTTATATGAATAAATGTTTTTAACATGTTAAGCAATCAAACTTGTTAAGACTTGAATGTTTGAAACGAATTTTACATAAACGTTTGACCACCCAGTTTGTCCGACGATTCACAAACGTTAAAACTTGTAGAAACGACATGATAAAATATATATATATATATATATATATATATATATATATATATATATTAACATGATAAAATGATAATTAAGTATATCATTAAGTGTATTAACAATGAACTATATACATAAAACGAGACTACTAACTTAAGATTGTCGAAACAATATATATGTAACGATTAACGGAGAAATAACGACTTAATTAAAATGTATATATATGTATTGTATTAAGATGTATTAATACACATTTGAAAGACTTAAATACATATATCAAAATACTTATAATTAACAAAGATAGCTATAATCGTATTCTCATTCGTTTTCATCAAGAATTCTACTCGTATTCATTCGGTATTTGTACCCGTATAATACCCAACTTCTAGATGTATATACTATTGGTATATACACATAATAATTCAGCTCTTAACAACCCTTGATGAGTCAAAAAATATGTGGAACCAACCATTAGACAACTAGCATGACTTATGAGCAAGAAAAGAAAACAAGAACTCCTTTTAACCCCACTCACTGCTCACCACTCACCATTCACTTCATTTCATTTCCAATTTTCTTTCTAATTATCTCTCAAAACACACACACACTAAAGAACGAAATTTTCAGTAAACTAATTATCATCTTCATCAAAAACTACTTCAAGAATCAAGCTATAATCATCATAGGAAGAACACTTCAAAAACACTTCGAAAATCCTTTCAAGTTTGCTAGATTACTTTCAATCTTGCAATTCCATTTCAAGTGATCATCCAACCTCAAGAAATCTTCATTTATATCAGTAGGTTATCATTTTAAATCAAGGTAATAATCATATTCAAGCTATTTCAATTTCTATAAACATAACTATCTTAAATCAAGTAGTAATCTTACTTGAACTTGTTTTCGTGTCATGATTCTACTTCAAGAACTTCCAAGCCATCAAAGATCCTTTGAAGCTCAAGTTTATTTCTCATAATTTCCAGTAGGTTTATCTACTATAATTGAGGTAGTAACAATGTTCATAACCTCGTTCGATTCATACTTATATAACTATCTTATTCGAAGAATATAACTTGTAATCACTAGAACGTAGTTTAGTTAATTCTAAACTTGTTCGCAAACAAAGTTAATCCTTCTAACTTGACTTTTAAAAACAACTAAACACATGTATTATATCTATATGATATGCTAACTTACGGATTTAAAACTTGAAAACACGAAGAACACCGTAAAACTGAACATACGCCGTCGTAGTAAAACCGGGGGCTGTTTTGGGTTGGATAATTAAAAACTATCATAGAGTTTGATTTAAAAGTTTGTATTTTAGGAAAATGATATTTCAAATGAACATGATAACATATCCAAAAATTATGGTTAAACTCAAAGTAGAAGTATGCTTTTCAAAATGGTCATCTAGATGTCGTTCTTTCGACGGAAATGGCTACCTCTTTAAATATGGACTTATAACCTGTAACTCTGACTATAAACCACCACTTTTTCAGTTTAGTTTCAAAAATTAGAGTTCATTACGAAACCATAGCAATTTGATTCACTCAAAACCAATTTGTAATGAAGAAGTTATGGGCAAAACAATATTGGTTAGAAATGGCTAAAATGACTACGAGATTTTTTTACAAAAAACTATACTAACCATATCCTTGCTAACTTTTATTGTATTATACATGTATTCTAATATGTCATGATTATTTCCTTGTAATATACTAGTCTTGGTTAAGTCCGAGACAATATCATGTAATCTTGATTAGTTAAGACAATAGTTACACAATACGTCGGATAAATCGAAAGACACCATATACACAATACGTCTAGATTAATTCAAAGACAATAGCTGTATCTTGGGTCATGATTGAGTCTTATACAATACGTGTATACTATGTCTAGATTATTTCAGGGTGATATATCGATCTATTTATGTACTACTAACATTGGACTACTAACTGTGGACTACTAACGTTGGACTGCTAACTTAACAACTTAAATCGTCAACACGTAAATAAAAATATGATGTGAATGTATTTCTATCATACTTTGATATATATGTATATATTTGTTATAGGTTCGTGAATCGATCCATGGCCAAGTCTGATTTTCGACGAATTGAAAATCTGTGAACGTGAGATATAGTCCCATTTTTACTATCTAATATTTTGGGATGAGAATACATGCAGTTTTACAAATGTTTTACAAAATAGGCACAAGTAATGAAACTACATTCTATGATGGATTTCTTATATCGGATATCCCTATTTTTCTTTTGCTTGGTAACTTAATAATTAGTGTACGCACTAATTGGCGCGAATCCTAAAGATAGATTTATGGGCACTAACAACCCCCATTCTGGAAAATAGAATGCTTTAGTACTTCGAGTTATTAGTATATAGAGTGCGGCCTGTATACTGGGGGATATTACTTTGACGTCTTGTTAATGTTGGTTACCAGGCAATTAATCATATGAATGATTTTTACAGACGGAATTCCTGTATGTTTATAAAATGAAATATTGTGGCCTATTATTACGATTTATGGTATTGGTTAAACCTATGACTCACCAACATTTTTGTTGACGTTTTAAGCATGTTTATTCTCAGGTGATTATTAAAAGACTTCCGCTGTTGCATGCTATATAAAGACAAGATTTGGTGTCACGACCCTACTTTTTCCGTTATCTTTTACCATTAATTATTTAACGATCGTTAACTATTATTCGTGCCGCGTCATCTCTATGACCTATATTATATTTTTTTTGTAATAATATATATATTAATTATTATGTATTATGTGAATATTTGTATTCATATTTTAAGTTATACGTTTCTACGTGTCGCGGATTTCTATTCGGTGAATCTTTTCGGTTTTCAAACCAACGGTCGAGTTTTTGGGATATTTAAATCCTAATTATTTTAAATATGATATTTTAAGATCATATAATTATATATAGTATTTATATTTATTTTTCGTCGCGTATTTGTTATCTCTCCGAATTTTTAATCGCGTAAGCGTGTTTTTGCGTTTCGGGTCTCGTTCGGGCATTCAGGCCACAAGGTTTCTTCCATTTATCAACTTAGACCACTATGGGGCCCACCCCATTCCAATTTCAGCCGAAGCAAAAGAGGGGAGGGAGTATACTCCCCATTTTTCTCTTTTTGGTATTTTATTCTTTTTACAATTCCTAATTTTATCAAACCTAAATTTATTTTGTACTCTCCTTCCTCCCTTCCCTTGTGCCATCGCCCAACACCACAAAAACATCATCATCATCATTCAATCTTGCTTGGATGAAGGATTAATTAACACCAACGCGTTCTACTAATCATCCTCTACGCGATTATACTTCTTGATTATCGTTTAGGGTATAAACCCTAACCCTAGAACTTTTGATTTTTTATTATTTTTCTGTATTTTAATTTTATATTAATAGTATGATGATTACTTGTTGTTGTAATGGTGTTTGTATGCATAGAATTACTCAAATACATATGTTTTCGGTTTGATATAATTGGGACAACTGCTTTTTGTTTAATTCTGGAATTGTGACTGATATAAAAGTTAAAATAAAGTATCTAGATGAGTTCCTCTCATCAAGACATTAATTTTAGACTCCGAATTCATGTCGTTTCGATTCCCGGAGGCCTAGATATGATCAAAATGGTATTTTGTTAAGATTGAAATGTGATATTGTTATGAACCAGGTTTGGTCCAACTTTGTGACCATATTTGGTGACTTTAGGGTGTGTTAGTGTGTTAGGATTAATGGTGGGATGAACTTTCAGGTTCGGGTCATCTAAATCCGAGCCACGAATCACCCGTTATGGCTAAAACACGATTTTGATTGAATTGAAGTTCCAAGTGGTGTCATGGCTGACCACCACGACTTGTGGACTGTTCTTGGTGTATTCTTGAGTGTACCAAAGTTTCGGGTGGTTTGATTAGGCAGAGATATATATATAAGGCTCGCCGAAAACCGACACCCGGGGCTCAAGATACGACCCGATGAACTTTTAATTTAAAACTTATGATTAATTATTAAACTTATGATATAAATAATGAATTTCATTATCATTTAATTACTTATGATATAAAAAGTAATTATTAAAATTTTAAGACTTATGATATATATATTTATTATATCATTTAATTATTACTTATGATATAATTAACATTTTAATTAAACTTATGATTAATAATACTTTTATTATTAATGGAAAATACTTATGATAAGTATTAAACTTATATTATGAGATTACTATAATAAGACTTATAATAAGGATTAATTAATTCTTTAATTATTATAAGGCTTAGTTATTATTTATTTATAATTTAATTATTAAATACTTATGATTTAATAATTATAATTAGAAACTTATGATATGATTAATAATTCAGTATTAATTAATAATACTTATGATATGATTTAAAATTTATTATTAATTAATAATACTTATATTATGACTAATATTTAATTAACTAATTAAATACTTATGTTATATTAATTATATCATTTAAACTTATGTTAACTTTAATAATTCATTTTAATTTAATTAAATTTATGTTATGACATAATTCGACATATTTAACTTTAATTAACATTATAACTTGTATTATTATTATAACTTACACTTTTAAAATTAATGTTGACTATGTTTGACCAAGGTTGACTTTTGAGTTGACTTTCGGTTGACTTTGACTTTCAGTTGACTTTTGTTGACTTTCTAATTAAGGAAACTTTCCTAACTTATAAACTTTCCTAAAATAGCAACTTTCTAAATTTGGAAACTTTCCAAAAATAGAAACTCTCCAAAAATAGAAGCTTTTCAAAAATAGAAACTTTTCAAAAATAGAAACTTTCCAAAAATAGAAACTTTCCAAAAATGGAAACCTGCTAAAAATAGAAACTTTCTAAAAATAGAAAGTGTGTGTCCGTACATTGTTCCGATCAAACCGATGCATATTGAGTATTGTTCTATGTCTACTTGCTACATGTACAATAGCTATCATACTAAGACTTGACCTAAGTTAGTTATTTATATCGACCTGCTTTATTTATAGGTCGGCATTGTGATCATTCCTGATCACTATACTCATTTGCTGTTCGCTTATTTGTGTTGATTACTTCGTTACTATTAAGGTGAGTTATAGTCCCGTTTTTACATACTTTTCAAAGTATATTTTTGAGATGTAATTACATGCATTTTATTTCACGTTTAGACACAAGTGACAATTAAATTTAAATTATTCATTGTGAGTTGGACAAAAATAGTTTCTAGTCTGATAACTGTAATCATTGGTTTCTACCGGTGAACGCGAATCCTACGGATAGATCTATCGGGTTTGACAACCCCATTTCGAGTTAGTCGCGCTAGCAATTTATAATCGGAATGTTTAGTACTTCGTATTTTGTTGTAGATACACTCTCCAGTGTATATTATTATTATTGCGTTGGCAAGGGTAAATAAAGGGTTAAGTGGTTACCAGGTGACTCATTGATAATGGAATAATGTTTAATGTTTTCTAACATTTTTAAATCTTGTGGTCTAAAGTTTATTCAATTATTTAAACCTATAATTCACTCAACCTTTGTGTTGACAGTTTACTCGCATGTTTTCACAGGTACTTGAGTTTATGTGATGCTTCCACTGTGTTTAAAAGAGTCTGCATGCAATTGGCCAGATATTTATGAAACAATTATGTAACTTTGGCTTGCATTCGGTTTTTGAATAATTAATACTTGTAGGTTTGTTGACAGTGTTTTGTGTCAACTTTGGATTATTAATAAGTTGGGTTACCTTTAAACTTCATATTTTGGTATGCTTTCCTTTTTGGGAAACTTTTGAAATAAAAGAATGCAATGTCGTTTGTTAAATTCATTTAAGTTCGATCAAGCTGTGGGACCAAGTGACGGAGCCGTTAAGTGTTTTGACAGGGCCATAACAGTTGGTATCAGAGCTCTGGTTGTAGGGAACTAGGCGGTTTTAATGTGGTCAACCCGTGGTTCTTAGGGTGCATTAGAGTCTAGTCTACAGCCCGACCCTTTTGCTATAGCATTATTATGCATTTCATTTCGTATGAGTTATATCATAAGCATTTATTCTATGTTGTATGTGGTTTGCGGTTTTACTGTTTGCAGATGTCGACTTCGAGCAACAACTCCGTTCGTGTTCCTGCTCCTTCGGCTGCTGCCAGATGTCGTGCTGATCAACCTATGATCGATGATCCTGTTCACTACTATTTTTCCACCATTACTCACATGAACAGGGCTTACAATGAAGTGACGCGTATTAATGCTCTTAGTGATTGATTGCGTACTTTGCCGCATAACGTGGTGATGGACGAGATTCGTGCCGATATGGGTAGGTTTGTCAGTTTCAAGCATAAGGTTGAGGACGAGAATCGTAAGCATGATCGGGAAGTGAGCGCTAAGTTCGAGGCTCTCGAGAGCACAGTTCGTGATTTGAAGGCAGAGTTGGAAGAAGTGAAAGAAAAGTTGCGGAAGTATGAGCCTCCTGCTGGGACTCATGCCGGCCCAGCTTATCACACCCGCTCTAAGCAGATGTGATATGATGATTCATGATTGATTATTTATTTCATAAGACTTAATGTCCTTTCATACATACATTTTTGGGTTATGTACGACGTTTTACCGAGGATTTTATTAAGGTTTTGTTATGGGATGTTTTCATTATGTATGGATGGTTATTTTTATGACATCTATTATCATTATCACATTTTATTTCTGATGTTGTGACTCCTGGCATGTTATATTATGCGTAATGTAGATCATGTATGTTAGGTGCTATGTATGTTGTATGATGTTATCATAAAATATGTATGCATGTGGTGGCTATTTCTATAACTATCATAACTGTCATGTTATTACTCATAGTGTTTACTGACTATTATTTTAATGGTTAATCTTTTCGTGTTCGATCTATTCCTTTATAACACTGGTATTATTCTTAGTACTAACGGTTGTGTTATTCTGTTTTGAAGATCATGCCTCCTAGAGAGTCCAACGAAGCCCGTATGCATAGACTTATTACCGAAGGGATAGCTGCTGCTATGGCAGCAAATGTAAATGCTAATGCTAATGCGAATAACAACAATCAGGTGGGATGCTCCCACAAAACGTTCATGGTAAGTCGTCCACAGGAATTCAGTGGTACGGAAGGACCCATAGGACTTACCCGCTGGTTCGAGAAAATCGAGTCTATTTTCAGGGTTAGTCGAGTCCGAGAGGAGGACAAGGTTAGTTTTGCTAGCTGCACTCTTAAGGATAGTGCACTGACCTGGTGGAACAACTTGGTTAATAGTTTGGGAAATGATGTGGCTTATGGTTTAACTTGGAATAATTTCAAGGAAAGAATGATCACCCGCTATCGTCCTAGGGGTGAGCTTAAGAAGTTAGAGGTTGAACTTAAGAACTTGAAAATGAAAGGCACCGAATTAGATGCCTACGAACAAAGGTTCTTCGAGTTGACTTTGTTGTGCCCTAATGTTTATGCCGATGAGAATCTTAAGATCGAAGCTTACATTGATGGGTTGTCTGAGAAAATTGAGCATGGGGTCGAGTCTAGTGAGCCCCAGACAATTGAGGCCGCGATGTCTATGGCTCATAAGTTGAATGATAAGATCTTGAGAAGAAGCAAGGCTGCTGTAACCGAACCCAGTGAAGAGACTGTTAAGAAAGCTGATAATGGGAAGAGAAAGTGGGATAATAACCACAATCAAAGCCAAGGTCAGCAAAAAAAGCAGGATACTTCTGATTCAAATAACCGCAGTCAGCGTGTGTGCCCTCGATGTTACAAAGCTCATGATGGTTACTGTACCGTTACTTGTAAGAGGTGTTCCAAACAGGGACACATTGCTAAGGATTATACGGTGCTTCTGCCGGGTTCTGCTACTCCTACTGCAGGTGGTAATAATGGTAATAACGTTGGTAATAGAGGTGGGAATGGTAATGGTAATGGAAAGTCAAATAATGGTGGTAATCAGAGAGTTTGTTACGAGTGTGGGAAGCCGAGGCATTTCCGTGATGCCTGTCCCAACAAGAAGAATGCAGAGACTGCACGAGGTAGAGCGTTCAACATTAACGCCAGGGATACTGAGGAAGATCCTAAACTTGTTACGGGTACGTTCTCAGTCAACGATTTATCAGTTTATGTACTATTTGATTCAGGGGCTGATTTGAGTTTTGTGTCGAGTAAATTAAGTCCAAAAATCAAAAAACCGTTGACTCCTTTAGACAATACTTATGTTGTTGAAATAGCTAATGGTAAGGTGCTCACTGCTAAGACTGTGTATTGTAAATGTAATATTAATTTAGCCGGTAGAGATTTTGAGATAGATTTGGTACCGATTGAACTTGGTAGTTTTGACATTGTTATTGGCATGGATTGGTTGTCTGCGAATCATGCTGAGATTGTGTGTTATGTTAAAGCTATTCGTATTACTAATGTGGTTGGAGAGCCGCTGATGGTTTTTGGAGATAAGAAATGCAGACAGTTAAATCTTATTAGCTGTTTGAAAGTTCTTAAACATCTTCGCAAGGGCTGTCATGCTATTCTAGCCCATGTTGTTGATTCCGATAAAGAAACGAAGAGCGTTGATGATGTTCATATTGTTAAAGATTTTCCCGAGGTATTTTTCGAAGATTTACCTGGCCTTCCACCGCAACGCGCGGTAGAATTTCAAATTGATCTTGTTCCCGGTGCTGCTCCTGTAGCACGTGCTCCTTACCGTCTTGCGCCGTCCGAACTTCAAGAATTGTCGAGTCAACTCCGTGAGTTGTTAGACAAAGGTTTTATTCGTCCTAGTTCGTCCCCTTGGGGAGCTCCTGTTTTGTTTGTTAAGAAGAAAGATGGTTCTTTTCGTTTATGTATTGATTATCGTGAATTGAACAAGCTTACTATTAAAAACCGTTATCCTTTTCCGAGAATTGATGATCTGTTCGATCAGCTTCAGGGTTCATCTGTTTATTCAAAAATCGATCTTCGTTCCGGCTATCATCAGTTGCATGTTAAAGAATCTGATGTTTCGAAAACTGCTTTTCGCACCCGTTACGGTCACTTTGAGTTTCTTGTTATGCCGTTCGGATTGACAAATGCACCTGCTGTGTTCATGGACCTCATGAACCGTGTGTGTAGACCATATCTGGACAAGTTCGTTTTTGTGTTCATCGACGACATCCTTATTTATTCGAAGAGTGATGAAGAGCACGATGAACATTTGAAGTTAGTGCTCGATCTGTTAAGAAAAGAAGAGTTGTACGCTAAGTTCTCTAAGTGTGCTTTCTGGTTACGAGAAGTTCAATTCCTTGCACATATTGTTAGTAAACAAGGGATACAAGTTGATCCTGCTAAGGTTGAGGCGATTGAAAAGTGGGAAACTTCGAAAACTCCTACTCAGATTCGTCAGTTCCTAGGATTAGCAGGTTACTATAGAAGGTTCATTCAAGATTTCTCTCGTATAGCGAAACCTCTGACTGCTTTAACGCACAAGGGGAAGAAGTATGAGTGGAAGGATGAACAAGAGACTGCTTTTCAGATTTTAAAGAAGAAATTGACTACCGCTCCGATATTTTCACTGATAATGCTAAAAACGAACATATATTTCATAGCATTATTCCTTAAGAAAGACAAGCTTTTAGTTGCAATTGTTCTATTTACAAGTGATATTCGTTTAAATAATAAAAGGTGAAGACAAAAGACAGATTCGACGAATTGAAGACGCAAAGGTCCAAAAAGCTCAAAAGTACAAAATACAATCAAAGAGGTTCCAATTATTGATAAGAAACGTCTCGAAATTACAAGAGTACAAGATTCAAATCGCAAAGTACAAGATATTAAATTGTACGCAAGGACGTTCGAAAATTCAGAACCGGGACCAGAGTCAACTCTCAACGCTCGACGCAACGGACTAAAAATTACAAGTTAACTATGTATATAAATATAATATAATATATAATTAATTCTTAAAATTAATATTAATATATATATTATAATATATTTATAATTCGTCGGCAAACAAAGAGCCAAAGCTGGGTGAGCTGTAATTTCAAACTCCGCGACTTGCGGAGTTTGAAGAAGGAAAATGCCGCGAGTCGCGGAGATCACCTGGACTCAATTCCCTATAAAAGCCAGCGCAGTTCGACGTAAAAAATATCCTAAAATCTCTCTTTCTCTATATGTAAACGTAATATATATATATATATATATATATATATATATATATATATATATATATATATATATATATTTAATTTTAATTTTAATTCTAATTCTAATAATAAGGGTATGTTAGCGAATGTTGTAAGGGTGTAAGTTGAAATTCTGTCCGTGTAACGCTACGCTATTTTTAATCATTGTAAGTTATGTTCAACCTTTTTAATTTAATGTCTCGTAGCTAAGTTATTATTATGCTTATTTAAAACGAAGTAATCATGATGTTGGGCTAATTACTAAAATTGGGTAATTGGGCTTTGTACCATAATTGGGGTTTGGACAAAAGAACGACACTTGTGGAAATTAGACTATGGGCTATTAATGGGCTTTATATTTGTTTAACTAAATGATAGTTTATTAATTTTAATATAAAGATTTACAATTGGACGTCCCTATAAATAACCATATACACTCAATCGGACACGATGGGCGGGATATTTATATGTACGAATAATCGTTCATTTAACCGGATACGGGAATGGATTAATAGCCACTAGAATTATTAAAACAGGGGTGAAATTATGTACAAGGACACTTGGCATAATTGTTAACAAAGTATTAAAACCTTGGGTTACACGCAGTCGATAACCTGGTGTAATTATTAAACAAAGCATTAAAATCTTGTTACAGTTTAAGTCCCCAATTAGTTGGAATATTTAACTTCGGGTATAAGGATAATTTGACGAGGACACTCGCACTTTATATTTATGACTGATGGACTGTTATGGATAAAAACCAGACGGACATATTAAATAATTCAGGACAAAGGACAATTAACCCATGGGCATAAAACTAAAATTAACAAGTCAAACATCATGATTACGGAAGTTTAAATAAGCATAATTCTTTTATTTCATATTTAATTTCCTTTATTTTATATTTAATTGCACTTCTAATTATCGCACTTTTATTGTTATTGTATTGCACTTTTAATTATCGTACTTTTTAATTATCGCAAGTTTATTTTATCGAACTTTTATTTATCGCAATTTCATTGTCGTTATTTACTTTACGCTTTAAATTAAGTCTTTTATTTATTTAATATTTTACATTTTGTTTTAACTGCAACTAAAGTTTTTAAAATCGACAAACCGGTCATTAAACGGTAAAAAACCCCCTTTTATAATAATAATATTACTTATATATATATATATATATATATATATATATATATATATATATATATTTGTATTTTTATAAAATAAAACTAATACCTCGTTAAGCTTTGTTAAAAGATTCCCTGTGGAACGAACCGGACTTACTAAAAACTACACTAATGTATGATTAGGTACACTGCCTATAAGTGTTGTAGCAAGGTTTAAGTATATCCATTCTATAAATAAATAAATATCTTGTGTAAAATTGTATCGTATTTAATAGTATTTCCTAGTAAAATTTAATAGTATTTTATACCCCTTAGCTTTGACATCAAGTATTTTTGGCGCCGCTGCCGGGGAACTTAAACGCCGAAAGCGCAACGCTAAATATTAAAAAAAAAAGATTTTTATTTTTAGTTTACTTTTATAAAAAATACGCTTTTGTAAAAATACGTGTTAATTATTCGAAAACATAAAAAGAAAACAAAAATATAAATATTTTTAAGAGTTTGTTAAATATTTAAGTTTTATAAAGTTTCTTTATTTTTATTTTATAAAAATATAAGTTTTATTTAAATATTTTGTTTTTATTTAAAACATAAAATCAAAGAAAAATATATATATATATATATATATATAAATCTATTTTTAAGATTTTTATAAAATTATAGAGTATTTCTATTTTTTTTAGTTTTTAAAACATAAGTTTTTATTTAGTTTTTATAAATAATTTATTTAATTATTAAAAAAGAAAATATAAAACATAAAAAAAAAAACAAAAACGCGTCGAATTTAAATCAGCCTGTCATCTGAAATTTGGAATCCCGCGACTCGCGGCGTTTATTGCCACGTGGTACCGCAACTCGCGGAGCCGTCTGACACGGGCCACACAGGAACCCTAACAGCATTAATTACGGGATAATTATTATTATTATTAATTTGAAAACCTAATTAGGGTTTGATTAGTTAATTAATTTTAATTAATTTAGTTTTATTTATTTAATTTGTAATATTAAGTTTATTTAGTTTTATTAATATATAAAAATTAATAATTTTATAAAATAAATAATATAAAAATAATATTATTATAAAAATTGTACTTTTTACAACTTTTAGTAGATTTTTATATTTTGTCCCTTTTTATTTGTTTTTAGCGTAACTTTTGTATTTTCCGTTCATATTTAGTTTTAAGACATAGTTTTTGCCATAGTTATTTTTACTTCTAGATTTTTAGGCTTTGCCATAAAATTCCTTAAGTGCTTTTTCTTTAGACTAAGATTTAGGTACTTTAGAATTTTGTGACATCTTTTTAAGTTTTAGTACCTTTTTAAGATATTTCCATTTGGGATATAGTTTTACTTGTAAGCTTTAATATTTTTTGACGCCTTTTACCTATGTATCAATTATCATTCCAATTAGTAATCTCAATTTGCGATTATAATTTTAAGTTAGTGATAGTAATAAGGTTGGGTTAGTCGAGTGTTTTTAAGTTTTATAGTCATTCTCTGTTTCTTTCATTTTTCGACGCCTTTTTCAATTTTTTTTCTTTTTCGACCTTTTTCGACGCGCTATTTTTCTTTCTTATTTCTCGCCATTCTAGTTTTTAGGACATAGATTTTTATTCTACTTCTTATCTAATATTTTTTAAAATTACGAAAAATTGTTTTAAGTGGTTAAATTGATAGACATCAAAATTTTCTGGTTCGTAGTAATAGTTGGATTTGTACGTGGACCGGGTTATTGGAGCCAAACAGTACTCAATTATATTGAGATCAAACGAATCCTGCCCCTCTGCTGCATCTTTTGGCTATTCAAAACGTGGGCAAAATTAGAAAAGTCTATTAATTGGATAACTTATATAATTTTTCTTTCCTTTTAAAAACTAATAGGATATTCAGTGAATGCACCGAGCAAGGCGTTCACCACCTTTTGTACGTTCACCACCTGTAACTAGATCAAGACATCTAGCTAATATTACCGCCGTTGATTTTTCTTTAGAATCGTCATCCAGTCAACCAAGTACTCCAAGTAAAATTTCCGATAATCCATTTTTTGAATCCGACCTCACAATTGAGAATCCGGAGAATATTCAGGGACGATTCGTAGATCCTGAACCATTAATTTTTCCTCCGGAACCACCAATCATTCAAACAGAGATTGTTGAGGAACGAACCATTAAATCAGAATCCTCTAGTGATTCCGATTCAACAAATTTAATTATGGAGAATCTGGAACCTTTAAGTATGGAAGACCGAATGAGAGCTAAACGCACTGGCCAAGGTCACGCAATTACTCATCCAGACATTAATGCGCAAGATTATGAAATCAAAGGACAAATTCTACATATGGTGACTAATCAATGCCAATTTAGTGGTGCGCCAAAGGAAGATCCAAACGAACATCTTCGTACCTTTAATAGGATCTGCACACTATTTAAAATAAGAGAAGTGGAGGATGAATAGATATATCTCATGTTATTTCCCTGGACTTTAAAGGGAGAAGCCAAAGATTGGTTGGAATCGTTACCTGAAGGGGTGATTGATACATGGGACGTTTTAGTTGAAAAATTTCTTAAACAATTCGTTCCGGCATCTAAAGCCGTAAGACTTCAAGGAGAAATTGTTACGTTCACACAGAAACTGAATGAAACTCTATATGAGGCATGGACAAGATTTGGAAATTTATTAAGAGGATGTCCGCAACATGGTTTAGACACCTGTCAAATAGTACAAATATTCTACCAAGGATGCGACATCACTACAAGGAAAGACATCGATATAGCAGCTGGTGGTTCTATTATGAAGAAAACCGAAACTGATGCTTATAAAATTATTGATAACACTGCTTCCCACTCACATGAGTGGCACCAAGAAAAAGATATCGTTAGATCATCTAAAGCAGCTAGAGTCGATTCTAGCCATGACTTAGATTCCATTTCCGCAAAGATAGATGCTGTCGAGAGACGAATGGAAAAGATGACTAAAGATATACACTCAATACAAATTAGTTGTGAGCAGTGTGGAGGACCACATTTGACAAAAGATTGTCTCAGTATTGAATTAACAATGGAACAAAGAGAGAATGTTTCATATCTAAACCAAAGGCCTGGAAATAATTATCAGAATAATTATCAACCGCCAAGACCGATCTACAATCAAAATCAGAATTATAACCGAAATATTCCATACAATAACCAATAAGGTCCTAGTAATCAACAAGTATCCAATAATACTTACAACCAGCAAAGACCTAATTTTCAAAACAAACCACCACAACCCGATGATAAAAAGCCGAATTTAGAAGATATGATGACAAAGGTAGTTGAAACTCAAACGCAGTTTTTCACATCTCAGAAACAAACTAATGAACAAAATGCTCAAGCATTTAGAAATCAACAAGCTTCTATTCAAAACTTGGAACAAGAAGTAAGTAACCTAGCAAGGTTAATAGGTGAAAGAAAACCGGAAAGTCTACCTAGTGATACAAATGCAAACCCCCGGAATGAAACAGCTAAAGCCATTACCACCAGAAGTGGTACAACACTTAAACCACCTGAAATACCTGTAACTTCTGATGAAGCTATTCCTACTCCACAAGAACCACAACCTGAACAAGATAAGGAAAAAGAACCGGTAGTTGAAAAGGTTAATGAAGATAACACAGTTAAGGCTCAACCTTATGTTAAACCATACCAACCACCACTTCCTTACCCGAGTAAGATGAAAAAAGAGAAACTTGAAGCCGAGCAATCCAAATTCTTGGATATGTTTAAACAAATAAATGTAAATCTTCCTTTCATTGATGTAATTTCAGGAATGCCTAGATATGCTAAATTTCTGAAAGATCTAATCACAAATAGAAAGAAAATGAAAGAACTCTCGACTGTTACTATGAATGCTAATTGTTCAGCAGTGCTATTGAATAAGATACCAGAAAAATTATCTGATCCAGGAAGTTTCACAATTCCATGTTTTCTGGGTAGTCTTAGTTCAATAGAAGCGTTAGCAGACTTAGGTGCTAGTATAAATTTAATGCCGTATTCACTATACGCTAAACTAGACCTTGGAGAATTGAAACCTACAAGAATAAGTATACAACTAGCCGATCGATCAATAAAATATCCTAGAGGGATAATGGAGAACATGCTAGTTAAAGTTGGTACTTTAGTATTTCCAGTAGATTTTGTTGTTCTGGACATGGAAGAAGATTCTCAAGTTCCTCTCATATTAGGAAGACCATTCTTAAACACGGCTAAAGCAATGATAGACGTGTTTGGTAAAAAATTGGCCCTAAGTATAGAGGACGAGAGTGTTACCTTTTCAGTTGATAGAGAAATGCAACAACCGCAATCTGCAGATGATACATGTTATTATATTCAAACTATAGATTCACATGCAGAATTATTAGAAGAATTTCCAGAATTACAAGGAACAGGAGAATGTTCTTTAGGAGAAAGTACTGAACCAATTGATGAAGCTGAAATGTTAGCTACACTAATAGCTAATAGATATGAACCAACAACAGAAGAAATTCAAATGCTAAAAGAAGAAGACAGATATCGATATAAATCATCGATAGAAGAACCACCGACATTAGAGTTAAAGCCACTTCCAAACCATTTGGAATACGCTTATTTACATGGTGAATCTGAATTACCTGTAATAATATCGTCTTCTCTTACTGAAAATGAAAAATCACAACTCATTTCTGTGTTGAAAGCTCATAAACCAGCCATTGCATGGAAGATTCATGATATTAAAGGAATAAGTCCTTCGTATTGCACACATAAAATCCTTATGGAAGAAGGTCATAAAACGTATGTGCAACGCCAACGAAGACTAAATCCTAATATGCAAGATGTAGTTAAAAAAGAAATTATTAAACTGCTAGATGCAGGTTTAATTTATCCAATTTCTGATAGTCCATGGGTAAGTCCAGTTCAATGCGTGCCTAAGAAGGGTGGCATGACTGTCATTACAAATGAGAAAAATGAGCTTATTCCTACTAGGACTGTAACAGGATGGCGTGTATGTATTGATTATAGAAAATTAAATGACGCCACCAGAAAAGATCACTTTCCCTTACCTTTTATTGATCAAATGTTGGAAAGATTAGCCGGAAATAGTTACTATTGTTTTCTTGATGGTTTTTCCGGATATTTTCAAATTCCAATAGCACCCGAGGACCAAGAGAAAACCACGTTCACGTGCCCTTATGGTACTTTTGCTTACAAACGCATGCCATTTGGACTTTGTAACGCCCCTGCAACCTTTCAAAGGTGTATGATGGCGATTTTTCACGAAATGATAGAAGAATGCATGGAAGTTTTCATGGATGACTTTTCAGTCTTCGGTGATATATTTGAATCATGTCTAGCTAATCTTGAACGAATGCTTATTAGATGCGAACAATCAAATCTAGTACTTAATTGGGAGAAATGCCATTTCATGGTTAAAGAAGGCATCGTTGTTGGACATAAAATTTCAAAAGAAGGAATTGAAGTGGATAGAGCTAAAGTAGATGTAATTGCTAAACTTACACATCCCACCAATGTTAGAGGAGTTAGGAGTTTTCTAGGGCATGCCGGTTTTTACCGACGTTTCATAAAATATTTTTCTAAAATTGCCACTCCTATGAATAAACTCCTAGAAAAGGATGCTCCATTCATCTTTTCAGATGAATGCATCAAATCTTTTAATATTCTTAAAGAGAAACTCACTAATGCGCCGATCATGATAACACCGAATTGGAATCTACCATTTGAACTAATGTGCGATGCAAGTGATTTTGCAATGGGAGCCGTTTTAGGACAATGGATTGAAAAAAGATTTCAACCTATATATTACGCTAGTAAGACATTACAAGGAGCACAAACGAATTACACAACTACTGAAAAATAACTCCTTGCTATTGTCTTTGCTTTTGACAAATTCGTTCATATCTCGTTTTAGCAAAAACGGTGGTCTATACCGACCATTATGCTCTTAGATACCTATTTTCGAAACAAGATGCCAAACCAAGATTAATCCGTTGGATCTTACTCTTACAAGAGTTCGATATTGAAATCCGAGATAAAAGAGGAGCAGAAAATCTCGCCGCTGATCATCTTTCTCGTCTTGAAAATCCCGAATTAGAAGTTCTAAATGAATCGGCCATACAAGATTACTTTCCTGATGAATATCTATTGAAGATAGATTATAATGAAATTCCATGGTTTGCAGACTATGCAAACTACTTAGTATGTGGATTCCTTGAAAAAGGATTGTCGTACCAAAAATGAAAGAAATTCTTCAGTGATATAAAACACTATTTCTGGGAAGATCCACATTTGTTTAAAAGTTGTCCAGATGGAATAATACGCCGATGTGTATTTGGAAATGAAGCTAGTAAAATTTTAAACTATTGTCACACAGGACCAACAGGAGGGCATTATGGGCCTCAACTAACAGCAAGAAAAGTTTACGATACTGGATTCTATTGGCCTACAATTTACAAAGACGCACACCTTCTTTGCAAATCCTGTAATGCTTGTCAAAGGGCCGGAAAAATAAGTCAACGTGATGAAATGCCACAAAATGTCATTCAAGTATGTGAAGTATTTGACATTTGGGGTATTGACTTCATGGGTCCATTTCCAAAATCTCATAATAATCTATATATTCTCGTAGCCATTGATTATGTATCTAAATGGGCGGAAGCACAAGCTCTCCCAACTAACGATGCACGAGTTGTAGTCAACTTTTTAAAATGTCTTTTTGCAAGGTTTGGAACACCAAAAGCTTTAATAAGTGATCGGGGAACTCATTTCTGTAATAATCAACTTGAGAAAGTTCTTAAAAGATATGGAGTAACTCATAAAATCTCCACCGTATATCATCCATAAACAAGTGGACAAGTTGAAAATACCAACCGAGCTTTAAAACGTATTCTAGAGAAAACCGTAGGATCAAATCCGAAGGAATGGTCCATAAAATTGGAGGATGCACTCTGGGCTTTTAGAACTGCCTACAAAACTCCAATTGGAACCACACCTTTTAGACTCGTTTATGGAAAAGCATGTCATCTTCCAGTAGAAATTGAACACAAAGCATTTTGGGCTTTGAAGACATGTAATCTTGACTTACATGAAGCTGGACGTCTACGGTTAAGTCAATTAAACGAATTAGAAGAATTAAGACAAGAAGCATACGAAAATTCGTTAATCTATAAGGAAAGAACGAAGAAGTGGCATGATAAAAGAATCAGAAGTTCAAAAGAATTTAAAGAAGGAGACAGAGTTCTTCTTTTCAATTCACGATTCAAGCTATTTCCTGGAAAATTGAAATCAAGATGGTCTGGACCATTCATAGTCAAAAGAGTTTTCCCATACGGAACGATAGAATTAATAAATTCAAATGGGATTGAATTTAAGGTTAATGGTCACAGAGTTAAACATTACATAGATAGTCCGATGGAAGTCGACAACGAAGTTAATCACAATTTCGATACCACAGCTAACTAAGTGTGGGGAGAATCAAGTCTTTAAAGGATGATATGTATTTCTGTTAGAGCTAGATTGTCTGTTTTCGTTTAGTTCTCGAAAATGGAACCCGAATGGTCTTTCCCTAGCAGACCCTAAAGAACTAGTCTTCTCCCCCCATTCTGAATTTTTATTTTTTTAGGTTTTTACGAAATGAAGACTGCCTGTGAACTAAACCATGGTCTAATGCTACACGCTTTGATCACTAAACGTAATAATGACACACTTCCGAGTGATCTAGTATCAGTAATCAGAGAAAGATTGGACGGAGTAAGAAAAGAATCCAGATGCGAAGATAATAAGTTACAATTTGGTAAAGGAAAATCAAAATCCGCAGCGAAAAGAAGAGCACGACACCTTGAAAGATGTCACAAATGCGGAAAATGGTCACACGGAGGTAAATGTTCAAATAATCAAACCTATTCAAATACTGAATTTGTTACTTTATGCAGAGACGGACCGTTCATATGTTTAGAAGAAAAATCATTGAATGCTCGAGGTTACGCCTTTGTAGCTATGGAAAACCAATTAAACCGACTATCTTATGAGTGGGATAGATCATATAACTAAGAATACTATCTCACAGGTAAGTCTGTACAGTTTTTATTTTTTTATTTTTAACCTTTTGATAATAAACGCTAATTTGTTCGCTATAAAGTATTAAATTGGTATTCAATAAAATTAGGTTTGGCGACCGAAATTATTGATATCATACAAAAATTTATTACATCACTGCGAAATTTAACGTTTATTCTTAAGGTATAAATATCTTTAATCAATCAACCCAAAATATTTCAAAAATTAGTCATGAGTTAAATTAGGTCATGGAACCGAAATTACTTTACCGAAAAGAGGGGCGCATATTTTTGATAATATTTGATTGATTAAAGTGGGATAAAAGCCAAAAAGATTTTTAATTTTATTTTTACCATGTTTTTAAAATTAATATATAAATCTTAAATTAATATTGTAAACTTTTTAAATTAATATATTTAAAATTGTAAATATTTGAAAAATTAATATTTTTAAGTTTGTATGTATAACAACAAAAATATAATATAAGTTTGGTGTGAATTTATAATATGAATTTTTAAATTAAGTTTGGTGTGAATTTTTAATTTTTAAAATATGAATTTTATTTTTATGCATTTTAAATTTAAGTTTGGTGTGAATTTAAAAACAAAAATTTACTTTATTTCGCTAAGTTAAAAATATGATTTTTTAAAATTCGTCGTAAGTGGAAGACTAGGTCTTTGAACCGAAATTGCTTTACCCGAGGGAGGGACGAGAACTTTTATTATCATTATTTTTAATCTTATTGAATTAAAGTATGCCAAAAACATTAAAAAAACCCAAAAATCTTAGCTTTTAAAACAATCGCTACAAAAAGACAAATTTTAAAATTTTGCCGAAGGACGGACTAGGACATCGTTCCGAAACGACCTCGTCCTAAAACAAAGGAAAACAAAAATTTAAAATTAATTAATTAATTGTTTTATAAGTTAAGGTTTTTATATAAAAAAAAAAAAACCAAACGCCGCGACTCGCGGAGTTTGAAAGAATCAAACAGCGCGACTCGCGGAGGACCGAAATTACAAAACAAAATAAAAACGCTGGAATCAGCTCAGTCCACACACAACACCCACATAAACTGCGAAAAATACCGAAAAATTACTCCCAAAATTGAATTTTTTCACCGAAAATCATCAAATCTTTTACTAAAATCATGTTGAGAAGGATGCTATCAAGAAATTACTCAAGAAAAACGGTAAATTTCTACACCTAAACACCATATAATCCGAAAATTAGTGTTCTTGAGCAATTTTTTCTCCAATTCGATTTTAATGCTTTTTAGTGTAATTATGATTAAATTGCTTGTGTATTATACTTGTATAACCTAGATTGATGCTATTTAACATGATTAGAAGCCTTAAACTTCAAATTTTGGGTAATCTAGGGTTTGTGTTCTTGAGCAATTTGGGGCTTTTTGATATAAATGGGTTATGGCCGATTTTTGTCATGAATTGTTACTAAATTAAGTAGTGTAACATGTTTAGGTAGTTAAATGATCCAAACTTTGAGCCTAAACATGATTTTGAGAATTAAAGTGGACTTTTTCAAGTCCAAAATTCATGAACTTGATTTTTGAGAGATAATGCCATTTGAAACTTGTTTAATTGCTAATATTGATTATTTTGACATGTTATTTGAGTTGAATGCTTATGAACTTGGCGAACATTTTCGTATTTGCTTATTTGAAAAAGTGTAGATTTGATAAAAATATGAAAATGAGCATAAGTTTGATATAAGTTGAACATGTCATTGTAATTATTTTGATTTATGATTTTGCTGACACTAATGCATATTTGGATGCACAAAAATTGTGTTTGATGTGTTTTGCAGACTGAAAGGGGTGAATCTTCATCCCAAGCTCGCAATGCTCCTGCTGAGAATGCGAAACAACAGGAGGTTGATAACTACTACAAACAAGATATACCTCATCCAGTTATGACATTTTCAGATATGCACTTAGAAGAGTTGCACCCGAACTTGAGATTTGACAGACGTTGGATAGATTATCCAAAATACCAAAGGGGTTTGCATACTCTTCATTCTAAAGTTGTTGAAGTACCTAGGGTAATAGAATGGGGACCATTAGAAGCTGTAGAATTGGCCGGGCCAATTAGAGAATTACTTACACAGAGGTATGGTTATTCTACTTTTAACGATTGGGTACGATTATTCAGCATGCGTAGACCTGTATATAAAGTATGGTGTGAAGAATTATTGTGTAATATAGAAATAAATGATCGGGTAGTTAGTTTAACCGATCGATCTTTTATTAGATTTTTGTTAGGAGGTTCGATCTGCCACATGTCTTTACTAGACATGGCTCAGGCCTTACGTATATATACGCCCGAGGAGTTAACATCTGCCGATTGTAGAGGGTTGATATTGAACGGTAGGAAAATTGATGAAAATTTTGATACGCATGGTGTATGGAGTCAAATGACTAGCCATCACCGATTTAAAGAGGGAAATTACTCTTATTTGGATATAGATAGAGCAGTGTTAAGAGTAATTTATAGGTTTTTAGCCAATTCGATTACACAGCGAGGTAAGAATAAGGAAAAGGTAAATGAACATGATTTTTTTTACCACATATGTATTCGAGACCCACAAAGCGCTGTAAGTATACCTTATTGTGTGGGTTATTATTTATCAGCTATGGTTAGGGGGATGAGACCGCATAGCATAATAGGAGGTGGTATATTTATTACTTTGATTGCTGAATATCTCGGTGTGGATAAGTCGGGGGGGGGGGGATTATTAATCGAAGAACCAGAACCCCACGATACAATTGGTTTAAATGTATACCATAGTGTTAAAGTTTTGAAGAGGCGAAATAATGCCGCAGTACGATATAATGGTAGACATCCACAGGTTGAGAGAAACCAACAGCCAGGCAATGTGGGAGGGGGAAATGAAATGACAGAAATGCAAAGGTTTATAGCTTCACAAGAGTATGAAAATGCTAGACATCGAGCACTTGAAGATTGGCAAGTTCATCAAAACCAAATCATAGCTCATTGCCAACATGTAGGTAGAAACTATATTCCTACTCCATCGCCCGTATATCCTCCCTGGTCTATAGAGATCCAACCACCGTATCCTACGTATAACCCTGCCGAAGCATTCTATAACACATACGATTATGCATGGAACCCCTACTGGTATCAGTATCATCCCTAGTCTACTTAGTTTTATTTATTTTATAATTTGTAATGTTGATACATTTAATACTTATGTTAATATTGTAATAGTTTTTATAATTTTCTAACTTTTATTATTAGATTTTAATAATTTTTTAATGTGGGGTAATATACCAAACTTCAAAAATATGTATATATGTTTGTAGTTTATCTTATGTACACAACAGGGTAAAACAACGCATTTTCCAAGACTGGCATTAAGTTCAGCAAAAGCAACTAATTTTGACGACAAGATGCAAAATATATGTGAAATAACAACAACACGGAATGAACAAATGTTGTGCACCATTTATCATTCAACACAAACAACAATATGTTTGGAAACTTTGGTAAAATTTAATCATTTCTACGCTAATCACCCTCAATAATTTAAATTGTTACTGATTTCTTGCAAATGAGGGCATTGCAAGATCTTAAGTGTGGGAAGGGGTTAAATTCTTTCGAATTTTTAAAATTTTTATCTTAAACACTTGGTTACCATTAAAAATACTAGTAAAGCAGTAGTTGTATTAGAATCTAGTGCTCTCTGATAATAAAGAACAGCCCTAGTCTTATATACTGACTACCCAATTCTAGTAAAAATTTTCAAAATTTTCAATTAAATGAACTCAAAATCATGTTTATACATATTTATGAATGATAAAATTAGGTATTAACACCGAAATTATTGTTACCTCGGAAAGGACATAAATTGAGAAACAAACCAAAATGTTAAAATTCATTTAAAATGGAATAGAGGACAATAAAAAGGAAAATAAAAGTCAAGTGTGGGAAAAATTACCAAGTTATCTTAAACATATGTCACATATTTCTGTAACAAATAATTGAAAATACTTTTGTTTTGGACTAAATTAACTGTTTTACCCGATTTACTGTAATGAAAGATGGATCTACACGATGAATCAATTCCATCATTAAAAGGAAGTAAAGTCTTCCGAAAAAGACACGCGCTTCTTGATTTAGGTCATGAAGTTGTCGTCCAGACCAGCTATAGGTTGATGAAAAATCTAGAAAAGTCATCTCTAAAATCAGCAGGAAATCCACGGACCTCAGCATCAAACAGGGTCGCCAAGTGGTCAGATTTATCCTAACCATGAGAAGGATTTATCTCATACAATGGGGGGGACACCGTGCAAATTAGCTTGATAAGACTAATGAATCAGATCCCCAGAAAGGATAATCTCCTTAAAGATCAAAAATCAGCTTTTAAGACTGATATTACTCAATCCTTGAGATTGACCTTAAAGATTGAGAATTACAAACTCATGGAATTCAATGATATCTAAACTCGAGCTTGAACGAGAAAATATTTTGATCAAAATTAAAAACCGATTTGTTTTCTGAAAACCTATTTTCAATGCGTTCATTACCATTGAACGTAAAATCCTAGGAATTCACCTGGAATTCATTAGGTCACCTGAACCAAATCGGGTGTCAACCGTAAGAACGGTGGTTGCATAGCATGGTCAAAGACAGGACCTTGTGCCAGACCGACAAATTATAAGGGTGAGCTTTACTATTGCTCCTACCAAGGATAGTAATTGCTTCCGACACATTATAAACCATAATCAAAAGCATGTCAGGGGACATTGCCTTAACAGTTGCTTGTTCAACGCTTTCCTTTACAACTGGACGGTAGTTTACCGAAAGGTAATATACAGAACAAGTAAACTGGATGTGTTGCTTTCCCAATACAAGGTTAGCAAGTGGGTGACACAAAACTACAAGTTTTGAGCTAAAGTTTTCAAATCTGAAACCCACCAAACCCACAAAAAGAATTTGCAAACACCGGTGAAGGATTATTCCGGAAAACTTATCTAGGGTAAAAAATAGATTTAATTTTCAAAAGATCAAATGTTTTCATAAAGATCCAATTTCCTTAAAGGATCTAAATTTTTATAGTCATATGGGACTGTAAACCATATCGTTACTACCATTGTTTATACCGCCGTAAAGAAATCACTGATGTACAAAGTGTGAAGAATAAAGAAGTGATTCTAGTATTTCAAGACTATATTGCTTGAGGACAAGTAACGCTCAAGTGTGGGAATATTTGATAATGCTAAAAACGAACATATATTTCAAAGCATTATTCCTCAAGAAAGACAAGCTTTTAGTTGCAATTGTTCTATTTACAAGTGATATTCGTTTAAATAATAAAAGGTGAAGACAAAAGACAGATTCGACGAATTGAAGACGCAAAGGTCCAAAAAGCTCAAAAGTACAAAATACAATCAAAGAGGTTCCAATTATTGATAAGAAACGTCTCGAAATTACAAGAGTACAAGATTCAAATCGCAAAGTACAAGATATTAAATTGTACGCAAGGACGTTCGAAAATCCGGAACCGGGACCAGAGTCAACTCTCAACGCTCGACGCAACGGACTAAAAATTACAAGTTAACTATGTATATAAATATAATATAATATATAATTAATTCTTAAAATTAATATAAATATTATAATATATTTATAATTCGTCGGCAAACAAAGAGCCAAAGCTGGGTGAGCTGTAATTTCAAACTCCGCAACTTGCGGAGTTTGAAGAAGGAAAATGCCGCGAGTCGCGGAGATCACCTGGACTCAATTCCCTATAAAAGCCAGCGTAGTTCGACGTAAAAAATATCCTAAAATCTCTCTTTCTCTATATGTAAACGTAATATATATATATATATATATATATATATATATATATATATACTTTAATTTTAATTTTAATTTTAATTCTAATTCTAATTCTAATAATAAGAGTATGTTAGCGAATGTTGTAAGGGTGTAAGTCGAAATTCTGTCCGTGTAACGCTACGCTATTTTTAATCATTGTAAGTTATGTTCAACCTTTTTAATTTAATGTCTCGTAGCTAAGTTATTATTATGCTTATTTAAAACGAAGTAATCATGATGTTGGACTAATTACTAAAATTGGGTAATTGGGCTTTGTACCATAATTGGGATTTGGACAAAAGAACGACACTTGTGGAAATTAGACTATGGGCTATTAATGGGCTTTTTATTTGTTTAACTAAATGATAGTTTGTTAATTTTAATATAAAGATTTACAATTGGACGTCTCTATAAATAACCATATACACTCAATCGGACACGATGGGTGGGATATTTATATGTACGAATAATCGTTCATTTAACCGGACACGGGAATGGATTAATAGCCACTAGAATTATTAAAACAGGGGTGAAATTATGTACAAGGACACTTGGCATAATTGTTAACAAAGTATTAAAACCTTGGGTTACATGCAGTCGATAACCTGGTGTAATTATTAAACAAAGCATTAAAATCTTGTTACAGTTTAAGTCCCCAATTAGTTGGAATATTTAACTTCGGGTATAAGGATAATTTGACGAGGACACTCGCACTTTATATTTATGACTGATGGATTGTTATGGACAAAAACCAAACGGACATATTAAATAATCTAGGACAAAGGACAATTAACCCATGGGCATAAAACTAAAATTAACACGTCAAACATCATGATTACGGAAGTTTAAATAATCATAATTCTTTTATTTAATATTTAATTTCCTTTATTTTATATTTAATTGCACTTATAATTATCGCACTTTTATTGTTATTGTATTGCACTTTTAATTATCGTACTTTTTAATTATCGCAAGTTTATTTTATCGAACTTTTATTTATCCCAATTTCATTGTCGTTATTTACTTTACGCTTTAAATTAAGTCTTTTATTTATTTAATATTTTACATTTTGTTTTAACTGCAACTAAAGTTTTTAAAATTGACAAACCGGTCATTAAACGGTAAAAAAACCCCCTTTTATAATAATAATATTACTTATATATATATATATATATATATATATATATATATATATATATATATATATTTGTATTTTTATAAAATAAAACTAATATAGCGTTAAGCTTTGTTAAAAGATTCCCTGTGGAACGAACCAGACTTACTAAAAACTACACTAATGTACGATTAGGTACACTGCCTATAAGTGTTGTAGCAAGGTTTAAGTATATCCATTCTATAAATAAATAAATATCTTGTGTAAAATTGTATCGTATTTAATAGTATTTCCTAGTAAAATTTAATAGTATTTTATACCCCTTCGCTTTGACATCAGTCACTACCTGAGGGTAATGATGATTTTGTTATTTATTGTGATGCTTCACGTCAAGGCTTTGGTTGTGTTTTGATGCAACAAAAGAAAGTTATTGCGTATGCGTCACGTCAGTTGAAGATTCACGAGCAGAATTATACAACTCATGATTTAGAGTTGGGGGCCGTTGTTTTTACGCTTAAGATTTGGAGACATTATTTGTATGGGGTCAAGAGTACTGTGTACACAGATCACAGAAGTCTTCAACATATCCTAGATCAGAAACAGTTGAACATGAGACAACGAAGATGGATTGAGACGTTGAATGACTATGATTATGAACTTTTATATCATCCGGGTAAGGCCAATGTTGTGGCGGATGTGTTGAGTCGTAAAGAAAGGGCTGAACCTCGCAGGTTTAGGGCCTTGAATATGACAATTAGAACAAACCTAGCAAGGCAGATTCTTGAGGCACAATAAGAAGCCTTAAAGGAAGAGAATTTTGTGAAAGAGAACGTAAGAGGAATGGCTAAGAAATTTGAGGTACGAGCAGATGGTACTAGGTACTTTGCGGGACGTCTTTGCATTCCGATGTTTGGTGAACTGCGATAGATTGTTTTAGATGAGGCTCATAAGTCTAGGTACTCTATTCATCCTGGTTCAGGAAAGATGTATCATGATCTTAAGGAGCTGTATTGGTGGCCTAATTTGAAAGGTGATGTGGCTACGTATGTGGCTAAGTGTTTGACCTGTGCTAAGGTTAAAGCTGAACATCAAAAACCGTCTGGACTGTTGGTGCAACCTGAGATTCTCGAGTGGAAGTGGGAAGGAATTACGATGGATTTTATTTCTAAGTTACCGAGAGTTGCGGGTGGCTATGACACTATTTGGGTGATTGTAGATCGACTCACTAAGTCGGCTCACTTTTTGTCGATTAGGGAAACAGATTCAATGGAGAAGCTTACACGTTTGTACTTGAAGGAGATTCTTTCTAGACATTGTGTTCCTGTATCTATTATTTCGGATCAAGACAGCCGATTTGTATCGAGCTTTTGGCGATCCTTACAGGAAGCCTTGGGAACTAAGTTAGATATGAGCACCGCTTATCATCCTCAAACGGATGGTCAGAGTGAAAGGACCATTCAGACGTTAGAAGATATGTTACGAGCATGTGTTATTGATTTTGGTAATGGGTGGGATAAATATTTGCCGCTAACTGAGTTTTCTTATAACAACAGTTATCATGCAAGTATTCAGGCAGCACCGTTTGAAGCTCTGTATGGTAGGAAGTGTAGGTCTCCTGTCTGTTGGAATGAGGTTGGGGATGCTCAACTCACAGGTCCAGAAATTATTCATGAGACTACCGAGAAGATCGTACAGATTAAGGAAAGATTGAGAACCGCTAGAAGTCGGCAAAAGAGTTATGCCAATAGGGGAAGGAAAGATGTAGAATTTCAAGTTGGTGATCGTGTTATGTTAAAGGTTTCACCTTGGAAGGGTGTGATACATTTTGGTAAAAGGGGAAAGTTGAGTCCTCGTTTTGTTGGACCGTTTGAGATCATTGAGAGAGTTGGACCGGCGGCTTATTGTTTGAAGTTGCCACTAGAACTCAGTGCTGTTCACGATGTCTTTCATGCATCGAATTTAAAGAAGTGTTTGGCCGAAGCCGATAAAACTATTCCTCTGGAAGAACTTCATGTTGATAAGCAACTACATTTTATTGAGGAACCTGTTGAAATTATGGATCGAGAAGTTAGGACTCTTAAGCAGAGCCGAATTCCTATTGTCCGGGTTAGATGGAACGCCAGACGAGGTCCCGAGTTCACTTGGGAGCATGAAGATCAGATGAAGCAGAAGTACCCGCATTTGTTCCCAGATGCTGAGTCAACCCCTGCACCTGCTTAAATTTCAGGACGAAATTTTCGTAACGGGAAGGTACTGTCACGACCCTACTTTTTCCGTTATCTTTTACCGTTAATTATTTAACGACCGTTAACTGTTATTCGTGCCACGTCATCTCTATGACCTGTATTTTTTTTGTAATAATATATATATATATACATATATATATATATATATATATATATATATATATATATATATATATATATATATATATATATATATATATATATATATATATATATATATATATATATATATATATATATATTAATTATTATGTGTTATGTGAATATTTGTATTCATATTTTAAGTTATACGTTTCTACGTGTCGCGGATTTCTATTCGGTGAATCTTTTCGGTTTTCAAACCAACGGTCGAGTTTTTGGGATATTTAAATCCTAATTATTTTAAATATGATATTTTAAGATCATATAATTATATATAGTATTTATATTTATTTTTCGTCGCGTATTTGTTATCTCTCCGAATTTTTAATCGCGTAAGCGTGTTTTCGCATTTTGGGTCTCGTTCGGGCATTCGGGCCACAAGGTTTCTTCCATTTATCAACTTAGCCCACTATGGGGCCCACCCCATCCCAATTTCGGCCGAACCAAAAGAGGGGAGGTAGTATACTCCCCATTTTTCTCTTTTTGGTATTTTATTCTTTTTACAATTCCTAATTTTATTAAACCTAAATTTATTTTGTGCTCTCCTTCCTCCCTTCCCTTGTGCCATCGTCCAACACCACAAAAACATCATCATCATCATTCAATCTTGCTTGGATCAAGGATTAATTAACACCAACGCGTTCTACTAATCATCCTCTACGCGATTATACTTCTTGATTATCGTTTAGGGTATAAACCCTAACCCTAGAACTTTTGATTTTTCATTATTTTTCTGTATTTTGATTTTATATTAATAGTATGATGATTACTTGTTGTTGTAATTGAAATGTCCCGTTCTTATTGATTAAAAACGTTCCATATTAATTGATTTCGTTGCGAGGTTTTGACCTCTATATGAGACGTTTTTCAAAGACTGCATTCATTTTAAAACAAACCATAACCTTTATTTCATCAATAAAGGTTTAAAAAGCTTTACGTAGATTATCAAATAATGATAATCTAAAATATCCTGTTTACACACGACCATTACATAATGGTTTACAATACAAATATGTTACATCGAAATCAGTTTCTTGAATGCAGTTTTTACACAATATCATACAAACATGGACTCCAAATCTTGTCCTTATTTTAGTATGCAACAGCGGAAGCTCTTAATATTCACCTGAGAATAAACATGCTTTAAACGTCAACAAAAATGTTGGTGAGTTATAGGTTTAACCTATATATATCAAATCGTAACAATAGACCACAAGATTTCATATTTCAATACACATCCCATACATAGAGATAAAAATCATTCATATGGTGAACACCTGGTAACCGACAATAACAAGATGCATATATAAGAATATCCCCATCATTCCGGGACACCCTTCGGATATGATATAAATTTTGAAGTACTAAAGCATCCGGTACTTTGGATGGGGTTTGTTAGGCCCAATAGATCTATCTTTAGGATTCGCGTCAATTAGGGTGTCTGTTCCCTAATTCTTAGATTACCAGACTTAATAAAAAGGGGCATATTCGATTTCGATAATTCAACCATAGAATGTAGTTTCACGTACTTGTGTCTATTTTGTAAATCATTTATAAAACCTGCATGTATTCTCATCCCAAAATATTAGATTTTAAAAGTGGGACTATAACTCACTTTCACAGATTTTTACTCCGTCGGGAAGTAAGACTTGGCCACTGGTTGATTCACGAACCTATAACAATATATACATATATATCAAAGTATGTTCAAAATATATTTACAACACTTTTAATATATTTTGATGTTTTAAGTTTATTAAGTCAGCTGTCCTCGTTAGTAACCTACAACTAGTTGTCCACAGTTAGATGTACAGAAATAAATCGATAAATATTATCTTGAATCAATCCACGACCCAGTGTATACGTATCTCAGTATTGATCACAACTCAAACTTTATATATTTTGGAATCAACCTCAACCCTGTATAGCTAACTCCAACATTCACATATAGAGTGTCTATGGTTGTTCCGAAATATATATATAGATGTGTCGACATGATAGGTCGAAACATTGTATACGTGTCTATGGCATCTCAAGATTACATAATATACAATACAAGTTGATTAAGTTATGGTTGGAATAGATTTGTTACCAATTTTCACGTAGCTAAAATGAGAAAAATTATCCAATCTTGTTTTACCCATAACTTCTTCATTTTAAATCCGTTTTGAGTGAATCAAATTGCTATGGTTTCATATTGAACTCTATTTTATGAATCTAAACAGAAAAAGTATAGGTTTATAGTCGGAAAAATAAGTTACAAGTCGTTTTTGTAAAGGTAGTCATTTCAGTCGAAAGAACGACGTCTAGATGACCATTTTAGAAAACATACTTCCACTTTGAGTTTAACCATAATTTTTGGATATAGTTTCATGTTCATAATAAAAATCATTTTCTCAGAATAACAACTTTTAAATCAAAGTTTATCATAGTTTTTAATTAACTAACCCAAAACAGCCCGCGGTGTTACTACGACGGCGTAAATCCGGTTTTACGGTGTTTTTCGTGTTTCCAGGTTTTAAATCATTAAGTTAGCATATCATATAGATATAGAACATGTGTTTAGTTGATTTTAAAAGTCAAGTTAGAAGGATTAACTTTTGTTTGCGAACAAGTTTAGAATTAACTAAACTATGTTCTAGTGATTACAAGTTTAAACCTTCGAATAAGATAGCTTTATATGTATGAATCGAATGATGTTATGAACATAATTACTACCTTAATTTCCTTGGATAAACCTACTGGAAAAGAGAAAAATGGATCTAGCTTCAATGGATCCTTGGATGGCTCGAAGTTCTTGAAGCAGAATCATGACACGAAAACAAGTTCAAGTAAGATCATCACTTGAAATAAGATTGTTATAGTTATAGAAATTGAACCAAAGTTTGAATATGATTATTACCTTGTATTAGAATGATAACCTACTGTAAGAAACAAAGATTTCTTGAGGTTGGATGATCACCTTACAAGATTGGAAGTGAGCTAGCAAACTTGAAAGTATTCTTGATTTTATGAAACTAGAACTTTTGGAATTTATGAAGAACACTTAGAACTTGAAGATAGAACTTGAGAGAGATCAATTAGATGAAGAAAATTGAAGAATGAAAGTGTTTGTAGGTGTTTTTGGTCGTTGGTGTATGGATTAGATATAAAGGATATGTAATTTTGTTTTCATGTAAATAAGTCATGAATGATTACTCATATTTTTGTAATTTTATGAGATATTTCATGCTAGTTGCCAAATGATGGTTCCCACATGTGTTAGGTGACTCACATGGGCTGCTAAGAGCTGATCATTGGAGTGTATATACCAATAGTACATACATCTAAAAGCTGTGTATTGTACGAGTACGAATACGGGTGCATACGAGTAGAATTGTTGATGAAACTGAACGAGGATGTAATTGTAAGCATTTTTGTTAAGTAGAAGTATTTTGATAAGTGTATTGAAGTCTTTAAAAAGTGTATAAATACATATTAAAACACTACATGTATATACATTTTAACTGAGTCGTTAAGTCATCGTTAGTCGTTACATGTAAGTGTTGTTTTGAAACCTTTAGGTTAACGATCTTGTTAAATGTTGTTAACCCAATGTTTATAATATCAAATGAGATTTTAAATTATTATATTATCATGATATTATCATGTATGAATATCTCTTAATATGATATATATACATTAAATGTCTTTACAACGATAATCGTTACATATATGTCTCGTTTAAAAATCATTAAGTTAGTAGTCTTGTTTTTACATATGTAGTTCATTGTTAATATACTTAATGATATGTTTACTTATCATAGTATCATGTTAACTATATATATATCCATATATATGTCATCATATAGTTTTTACAAGTTTTAACGTTCGTGAATCACCGGTCAACTTGGGTGGTCAATTGTCTATATGAAACATATTTCAATTAATCAAGTCTTAACAAGTTTGATTGCTTAACATGTTGGAAACATTTAATCATGTAAATATCAATCTCAATTAATATATATAAACATGGAAAAGTTCGGGTCACTACAGTACCTACCCGTTAAATAAATTTCGTCCCGAAATTTTAAGCTGTTGAAGGTGTTGACGAATCTTCTGGAAATAGATGCGGGTATTTCTTCTTCATCTGATCTTCACGCTCCCAGGTGAACTCGGGTCCTCTACGAGCATTCCATCGAACCTTAACAATTGGTATCTTGTTTTGCTTAAGTCTTTTAACCTCACGATCCATTATTTCGACGGGTTCTTCGATGAATTGAAGTTTTTCGTTGATTTGGATTTCATCTAACGGAATAGTGAGATCTTCTTTAGCAAAACATTTCTTTAAATTCGAGACGTGGAAAGTATTATGTACAGCCGCGAGTTGTTGAGGTAACTCTAGTCGGTAAGCTACTGGTCCGACACGATCAATAATCTTGAATGGTCCAATATACCTTGGATTTAATTTCCCTCGTTTACCAAATCGAACAACGCCTTTCCAAGGTGCAACTTTAAGCATGACCATCTCTCCAATTTCAAATTCTATATCTTTTCTTTTAATGTCAGCGTAGCTCTTTTGTCGACTTTGGGCGGTTTTCAACCGTTGTTGAATTTGGATGATCTTCTCGGTAGTTTCTTGTATAATCTCCGGACCCGTAATCTGTCTATCCCCCACTTCACTCCAACAAATCGGAGACCTGCACTTTCTACCATAAAGTGCTTCAAACGGCGCCATCTCAATGCTTGAATGGTAGCTGTTGTTGTAGGAAAATTCTGCTAACGGTAGATGTCGATCCCAACTGTTTCCGAAATCAATAACACATGTTCGTAGCATGTCTTCAAGCGTTTGTATCGTCCTTTCGCTCTGCCCATCAGTTTGTGGATGATAGGCAGTACTCATGTCTAGACGAGTTCCTAATGCTTGCTGTAATGTCTGCCAGAATCTTGAAATAAATCTGCCATCCCTATCAGAGATAATAGAGATTGGTATTCCATGTCTGGAGACGACTTCCTTCAAATACAGTCGTGCTAACTTCTCCATCTTGTCATCTTCTCTTATTGGTAGGAAGTGTGCTGATTTGGTGAGACGATCAACTATTACCCAAATAGTATCAAAACCACTTGCAGTCCTTGGCAATTTAGTGATGAAATCCATGGTAATGTTTTCCCATTTCCATTCCGGGATTTCGGGTTGTTGAAGTAGACCTGATGGTTTCTGATGCTCAGCTTTGACCTTAGAACACGTCAAACATTCTCCTACGTATTTAGCAACATCGGCTTTCATACCCGGCCACCAAAAATGTTTCTTGAGATCCTTGTACATCTTCCCCGTTCCAGGATGTATTGAGTATCTGGTTTTATGAGCTTCTCTAAGTACCATTTCTCTCATATCTCCAAATTTTGGTACCCAAATCCTTTCAGCCCTATACCGGGTTCCGTCTTCCCGAATATTAAGATGCTTCTCCGATCCTTTGGGTATTTCATCCTTTAAATTTCCCTCTTTTAAAACTCCTTGTTGCGCCTCCTTTATTTGAGTAGTAATGTTATTATGAATCATTATATTCATAGATTTTACTCGAATGGGTTCTCTGTCCTTCCTGCTCAAGGCATCGGCTACCACATTTGCCTTCCCCGGGTGGTAACGAATCTCAAAGTCGTAATCATTCAATAATTCAATCCACCTACGCTGCCTCATATTCAGTTGTTTCTGATTAAATATGTGTTGAAGACTTTTGTGGTCGGTATATATAATACTTTTGACCCCATATAAGTAGTGCCTCCAAGTCTTTAATGCAAAAACAACCGCGCCTAATTCCAAATCATGCGTCGTATAATTTTGTTCGTGAATCTTCAATTGTCTAGACGCATAAGCAATCACCTTCGTTCGTTGCATTAATACACAACCGAGACCTTGCTTTGATGCATCACAATAAATCACAAAATCATCATTCCCTTCAGGCAATGACAATATAGGTGCCGTAGTTAGCTTTTTCTTTAATAACTGAAACGCTTTCTCTTGTTCATCATTCCATTCAAATTTCTTCCCTTTATGCGTTAATGCAGTCAAGGGTTTTGCTATTCTGGAAAAGTCTTGGATGAACCTTCTGTAGTAACCAGCTAGTCCTAAAAACTGGCGTATGTGTTTCGGAGTTTTCGGGGTTTCCCACTTTTCAACAGTTTCTATCTTTGCCGGATCCACCTTAATACCTTCTTTGTTCACTATGTGACCGAGGAATTGAACTTCTTCCAACCAAAATGCACACTTTGAAAACTTAGCGTACAATTCTTCCTTCCTCAATACTTCTAACACCTTTCTCAAATGTTCACCGTGTTCTTGGTCATTCTTTGAGTAAATAAGTATGTCATCAATGAAAACAATGACAAACTTGTCAAGGTATGGTCCACACACTCGGTTCATAAGGTCCATGAACACAGCTGGTGCATTAGTTAAACCAAACGGCATGACCATAAACTCGTAATGACCGTAACGTGTTCTGAAAGCAGTCTTTGGAATATCATCTTCTTTCACCCGCATTTGATGATACCCGGAACGTAAGTCAATCTTTGAATAAACAGACGAGCCTTGTAGTTGATCAAATAAGTCGTCGATTCTCGGTAGTGGGTAGCGGTTCTTGATGGTAAGTTTGTTCAACTCTCGGTAGTCGATACACAACCTGAATGTACCATCTTTCTTCTTGACAAACAAAACAGGAGCTCCCCACGGTGATGTGCTTGGTCGAATGAAACCACGCTCTAAAAGTTCTTGTAATTGGCTTTGCAGTTCTTTCATCTCGCTGGGTGCGAGTCTGTAAGGAGCACGAGCTATTGGTGCAGCTCCTGGTACAAGATCTATTTGAAATTCAACGGATCGATGTGGGGGTAATCCGGGTAATTCTTTCGGAAATACATCGGGAAATTCTTTTGCAATGGGAACATCATTGATGCTCTTTTCTTCTGTTTGTACTTTCTCGACGTGTGCTAGAACAGCATAGCAACCTTTTCTTATTAGTTTTTGTGCCTTCAAATTACTAATAAGATGTAGCTTCGTGTTGCCCTTTTCTCCGTACACCATTAAGGGTTTTCCTTTTTCTCGTATAATACGAATTGCATTTTTGTAACAAACGATCTCCGCTTTCACTTCTTTCAACCAGTCCATACCGATTATCACATCAAAACTCCCTAACTCTACTGGTATCAAATCAATCTTAAATGTTTCGCTAACCAGTTTAATT